>NC_141364.1:6197238-6481322 GCF_057382095.1 Aulonocara sp. 'chitande type north' Nkhata Bay | reverse complement strand
GGATGGTAGAGCAGTGAAGATGGACAAGAAAGTAGGGAGAGCGAGAGAAGAAGAAGACATGCAGTAAAGGGCGATAGGTCAGACTCTACCTGTGCTGCTGCACTTCCATGTGTCACGTAGTCACCTGATCTACCTGGTGATTATTTGTCATCATGGATTAGTACCAATGAAATCTGTCCATCAAAGCTCATCCTAGATCAAGTATGCTCATAGTAACACATAGTTTTAGATTGTTGCGTCAAGAGATTACAGTCTTATTCACTTACTGGTTCAAAGGTGAGTTTTTGACTGTACCACGCGCTGGCCTTATCAGGCCACTAAAGTGAGAGCTTGGTGTCATTCAGACATGGGTATGTATATACAACACAGGAAGGCATGAATAAGAACAGTTTTAAAGCTGCTGTTATTGTCAGACACACTGTAGCACCTTGCATCAATCTGTCAGTGCTTGTTCTTTATTGAAAGCGTCTTGATTCAGTCCTCCACCTTGATTCTAACTCTTGTGCTTCCCCCTCTGTTTTACCTCGGAGGGTTAAATGTGTCGTATCCTTCAATTTCTTAAAGAGGGTGGCAGGGACAAAATCCAGATTGAATCTTTTTAGATTTTTTTTTTTTTCCACAGAAGCATGAGCAAACATGAGAAAAGCATTTAAAGTTTAAAGTCACAGAAGTTAAATGTTTTATTTTGTAAGATTCTATAGCAGCGCTTGGTGTCTTGTTCTGGAAATGGATGTAAGAATAAAGTAGCTTGGTGTGCTGTTAATGATAACCTCAACTGCAGCAGCGAGCTACTTACTGTTTTATAACTAATCCATTTCACCCTTAGTGCAGTGAAAGAAGCTGTAGCTCAAACTTTATCTTCTCATCTAGAAGATGTACAGATTGAGTGTTATGGCAACAGTAGACAGCATCTCTTCTGTTCACTGTAAAGCAAGCAGATGCATTTTATGGTATCCTTTTGGCTTTTCTTTGCAAGACAGGCACCAGGTTCATTATAAGATATAATCCACCTTTTTGCATTTTAATGCATCCACACCCATGACTTCTTGTTTTCTGGTTAGGTTCTCCAGCAGAGCTCTCCCCCAGCACTCTGTCTCCTGTCAATCACAGCATGGGTAAGTATTGTTTTTAACTCAAACAAATTGTGTAACTGAATATGTTAAATCTGACAGAATGGAAGGGAACCATGTGAAAAAAATTAAATTAAATTAGTTATTTTAAAAAAACACAAAAACAAGTGTTTAGCTTATAAAGAACAGGATACATTTTTATTCAGTTATTTGGTGTTTTTTGGCATCGCTCTATGTACAACTGATAATGAAGATTAAAAAAAAAACCACCATGATGAATTAACAAGTCTGTGTTTGCATACATGAGTGAAGCGAACAAGTGCCGCAGACTTGGCAAAACCTACACATAGGGTGGGGATTTTGCTGGTAATCACAATAATGGTAATAAATTAGTGAGGTGGTGGTTTTGGATGGGTCTTGTGGTTGCCTGTCAGTAGGAAAGCAGACACATCTGTGCATACACAGAGAAAACTTTTCAGTGCTGGTCTTTCGTAACTGATGTGTAGTTTTGCCTCTCCTGCAGACCTGCAACCAGTGACTTACTCGGAGCCGGCCTTCTGGTGCTCTATAGCGTACTATGAGCTGAACCAGCGCGTCGGGGAGACGTTTCACGCCTCTCAGCCCTCACTGACAGTGGATGGATTCACAGATCCATCAAACTCTGAACGCTTCTGCCTCGGCCTGCTGTCTAATGTTAACAGGAATGCCACTGTAGAGATGACCCGAAGGCACATAGGTATGGCACAGCTCAGTATGTGTTAGGAGTGTATAACTGTGTGTAGGAAACCTGTTGCACTTTAAGCCTTCAAAATTACTTTCTTTACATTCACACGATTCAGTATGTCTGAATAACTGGGTTCTATCTGTGTTTACAGGAAGAGGAGTTCGACTCTACTATATTGGGGGGGAAGTATTTGCTGAGTGCCTGAGTGATAGCGCCATCTTTGTCCAGAGTCCAAACTGCAACCAGCGGTATGGTTGGCATCCAGCAACAGTGTGTAAAATTCCTCCAGGTGAGATGTTTAAGAAAATATACGATGATAAAAGTTTCTCTCTCTCTCTCTTAAAATTGTGTAGCATCCTGCTTTAAGGTGAAAATGGAAATTACACTCCCAGTGTCTCCGCTTCCATAGCAACCTTTCATATCACCTCTGAAAGTCCACTTCTCTGCAATACACTCAGAATGCTAATTCACAGTATATCAGAATAAAAAGTTTTTAAAGGAGTTCTGTGGGAAAAGAGGAATTTAAAAACTTGCTAAATTAATCAAATCACTAACTGGTGAAGGCCAGCAGAATCATCACAAAAGGTCTGTGTAATTAATAATTATCCACAGCAAAAACAATAACAGACCACTTCCAACCAAAGTCTCATTGTGATTCATCTTTTACCACCAGCAAAAACCGACGGCCCTGTTTTTTCTCTTTGTCCTTTCAGGTTGTAACCTAAAAATCTTTAACAACCAGGAATTTGCAGCTCTGCTGGCTCAGTCAGTCAACCAGGGCTTTGAGGCCGTCTACCAACTCACCAGGATGTGCACTATCCGCATGAGCTTTGTCAAAGGCTGGGGAGCTGAGTACAGGTGAACACTGGTCCAGAAACTGTGGAAATCATGGGATGTAGTCATACTTAATATGTGGAAATTTGATTTGAAACGTTAACAGTTAATCTTAGTGGAGCCTTGTACGCCGAACTTTAGTTGCACCCTATGGTCCTTTGTGGGCCTTATTACTGCAGAGTCATGGAGTAAAAGTAAAGTTTTTCTTCCTCGCTATCAGTTTTGTTCCTAGTGAACTTAATGACTTGACTAATTGATTAATTTATTAGTCAAGCTTGAGGGGACAAATAACAAAGACCAAACAGAGCGTTCATAGAACAGCCGACAATGAGCCCAAGTTAAAGAGTCCAATCTGAGTTTATTCACAGAGCACTTTAGAAAACAGCATAGTTGCCCAAAGTGCTTTCTAATTCATCGTTTTGATGGTCACTGTAGTGGCTATATTAATTTATTAAAGTTCTCTTTCTCTTATATTTAATATAACCACACTACGGACGGACAAGCGCCTGTTTTTATGCGTTGTCATTAGCAACGGTAAAACCATCGCGTGTCCGCTTGTTTATTTTCTACATAAACCTTTCACAATAAAGCTCAAGATCCTGTTGAGACTTTTCAAAATAAACTGAATCACGTGAAAGAGCAGATTATTTACGGATGAAAAGCAACAAAGAGCCTTCAGGTGCTAAAAAATAAACCTTAGATTCAAACGTTAGAACAGGCTTTTCCCCGCAGCACGCCATGTAATAAATACTCACAAAGAAAACGGCGGCCGTTACAACTTATGTTTAAAAATGCATCGGTTAAAACACTCGACTCCAGGTACATGACGCGCAGCTGGAAACACGTCATGCAAGAATTTACAGAAAATGTTAAAATTTTGTGATTTATATCGTTATCGGGACGATAGATGTCTTATATTGGGATATGAGATTTTGGTGATATCGCACAGCCCTAGTGGCAAATGTTTTTTTTTGGGGGTTTTTTGTTTTGTTTTGATGCATACAGTTTGAGCCATTATTAGTGACATCAGCTAATAATGACCTGAACTATTTCCATCACATGGGATGCAAATGGTTCAGGTTATTCCAGGGATGTGTGATCATATTTTCAAGTAGTTTTTAAGAATTTCAAGTAGAGAGCTGCAAACCGCAACATCCTCTTCCTGTAGAAGAAGTTGTAGAAATGGGTGCTTCACTTAACAAAGCTCATCATAAAGCATCATAAGTCACATGTCATGAAACATGAAAAGGCTACGTCAGCTCATGAAATTATCTTTATTTTCCAGGCGGCAGACTGTCACAAGCACTCCTTGCTGGATCGAGCTGCATTTGAACGGGCCCTTGCAGTGGCTGGACAAAGTTCTGACCCAGATGGGTTCCCCATCCGCACGCTGCTCCAGTATGTCCTAAAATAGCCCCTCCCCCTCAAAAAAGCCCATTATAAAGCTCGTTAAATTCTAAACATGTGAGTCCTTTCATTTAAAAAAAGGAAATCCCACAGATTGATTTTTCTGTGACATACTTCATAGTATTTGTGGCCCAGTTCCACATCCCTCTTTTAACTTCACATACACACACAGATACAGACTTTTGAGTAAAACAACAACAACAAAAATTGGCACTTTGTTACCCCTCTATGTCATGCACCTTGTTAAAACTGTTTTCCCAAAACCTTAATATTAGATCTATTTGTGGTACAAATAAAATGTATATTGGTTTTTAGTCTGGGAGGTAGAGGAGATACCAAAAATATCTGTGAATAGTTTCTCAGTATTTGAAGATTGCTTGTATAAGTAACATGATTTTTTTTTTTAAAGCCTACCCCAAACATTGTTAACATAAGTTTACTTTTCTCTGGGAAACTCTGCCCCGTCTCTTGCCAGGGGGAGGTGACTTAGTGAAGAAATGATGGCCTTGGTGGCCGTTCCCCTCAAGGAAACGCCACGGTGTTTTTGTTTTGTTTTTGTTAAAAAGTGATTTGATTGTCTTTGCCAGAACACCCCTTCCTCACACACACACGCACACACATACACCTCAGTTTTTATTTTGTTTTTAAATTTTATTTTAGTTTTATTTTAAGTCTTGATGGGTGTCGTTATAAGACATTCCTCGTAATGGAGAAAAGAGTGTTGGTTGAATAAATATTTCAAAAACGAAGTGCTAACTCAGTCTGACAAGAGTTTATGATTTTTGTCATTATATGGCACTCTTATGTGTCCTTGGCTTAGTCTAGTTACATCCCCCACTTGAACAGCCTGGTATGGAAGCTGAAGAGGTGGTGGGCCAGGCTTTGCAGGGTGCACTGGGCAGGGACCAGAGAATATCAGCTGTTAATCAAAAAGCTTCTTGTTTTTTTGACAGACACTGGGAGTCCTGGGACTCTCCAAAGTGAAGTAGAGAGCGGTTCACTGGGAGAATTTGAAGGTTTCAATGAATGAATTCATTCAGTTTTTAGCCTATATCCCCATTGTTTTGCTACTTTTGTATTCTCATGTATTTTTATATATAAATATACTTACAATTTCTGTCGTCCACTTTTTATTAAAATAATATTATAAAGACCACAGTTGTTTCCAAAGTGACATGGAGGGCATGGATCATTCCTTATATTTTTTTTTTCTCTCCCTCAAAACTTTCTAAGCAGCTCTTTGTCTTGGTTTAAGGAAAAAAAACATCACTGCCACACATGTGCAGCCTGTATCTACCCTTTTTTCTCTTCTGAAAAAATCTGGTGCATTTAAAGTACACTAAAACAGCAACAGATTTGCCTGAAATCAACTTTTCTGTAATGGTTTGAATGATTCCAGTGGCATGTAAAACTTTGTAATGGCCATTTGTTCATTCAGCTCGGCCATTCAGTTCATTCAATTTTATTTTATTTTTTTCCCACCCCCTTTCATTTTTGGAAAAAACACACATGACCTCTTGTAGCCTTCTGGTGCTTACGGCAGGCAGGTTAAGATGAACCAGATATAATTGGCTTTCAAAATGTTACAGGAACGTCGGAAGGAGAGTGTTTATTTTCTCCTGTGAGAGGAGCGAATGTGCCTGCACACTGGGACATTCTGTGTTAGTGTTTGTATCGTACTTGTTCTGTCTATAAAATACAGTATGTACAACAAGACTTTATGGCTTCAACTCATTTTGTGGCTGTTGCGAGTTTAACATGTTCCCGCCCCCAAAATATGTTTACCATATGGCAGTAGTGATTGTACTTTAAGTGCACCTAGTGAAGTTTGGATTTGGGGAACTGAACCAAGTGTTAGGGTCCGGTGTTACATTGTTTTGACTTTGGCCTACAACATATGAATGTGGAAAAAAAAATTTGCATTACAAAAACTGATGTGGACCAGACATGCATATACATATATACATAACAGTAGTACAGTATGTGTGTATTTAACAGTAATCTTTTTGCAAAGCAGTCAGTACAGTAGATGTGGCAGTTGTTTTACCAGTAGAGGGCGGTATTGATAGAGCAGTTCTTTTTCTCTTTTTTTTTTTTTCCTTTTTTTTTCTCTGACCATAAGCTTCTCAGGCGTGCGCATATTATGCAGACTTCATAAAACACTAATAAAGATTTTTATTCTCATGATTCAGCCTCTTGTGTTTCTTAAATCAAGGAGTTGAGAGAATTTGTACAACACTGATTGCCAAGGTCCTGCTATTTGAATCGTCAAATTCAAGTAGAGATCACTAAAGGCAGCTGATGACATTTTCATCAAAGGCAGCTTGTGGAAAGTGGTACATTTCCGTAAGTAACACTCAAATACAAATTGGAGCTGTGCAGCATATAGAGCTAAGTTTGTATGTTCAGGTTATACATGGGGGGGAAAAATAAATTCCACCATTAAATATGTATTTTTTTAAAACACATTACATGCCTTACGAAGTTATCCACCATGCCAGCCGTGGCATGACCATCAATAATGACATCATAATAACATTATGAGATATTACAGGAGGAAACATCCTGCATAAAGTGGTGTTTTGAGGCTATGTTACACATAATGCTCGTCAAACAAGGCTGTGGGAAGTAGGGATACTGCAGCAGCCCTTACCTGCCAACTGCCACGGTTTTTTGTTTGCTTTTCAGGGGTGGTGGCACTATGGCATCCTCAATATCAAGACATTTCCCAAGGCTCTGTCAAACAACAATTATTAAACGTTTAGCTCTTGGTTATACATTTGCATCTTGTTTTGGTCAAGTTTTATATGAGTGAGGGGCAGATTGTGAAAAGCTAACTGCAATTCACTTTTTGTACTTGAAAAGCCAGATTTCTGAAAGGGGCCTTGTTCTCAGCTGCCTGTATATTGAGGGAGTTTGGCTTTATGGCGTTATGTCAGACAAGCTTCTAAAAATAAATTTAACAGAAATAGTCTTCTCCTGACCCTAACCAAACTGTGAGTAAACGCTACAAAAATATAAAAGAAAAATTTCTCACAAATGCCCAAGAGGCAAATATCTACCAGTAGTTGTGGGGCACGTCAGAAGTTGTTGCTTGAAGACAGATGGAGTCCTTCCGTAGCAGTTCTTACGGGAGGGTTCTGGATTGGACGCGCCCCGCCCACTCCCTAAGCCCGACGACCAATCAAAGCAGAGCGGCCTCCGGATGTAAATAGTGCCAGCTACAGCTAACATATAGCTAGCTAGCTACTTGTCGAGACAAGATGGCATTTACCTTATACTCTCTTATACAAGCAGCTATTCTGTGCATCAATGCTGTCGCTGTACTACACGAAGAAAGATTTCTAAGGAAAAGTAAGTGTCTGTAATTCAGATATTAGGCTCTCAAGAGGTCATGTATAGAATTGGCCCAGCATTTAAGCTGGCTAATGCTAAAAGGCTAGTCAAATAGAACAATTTAAATGGCAAAAGTTTGTGATTTCGCTTTGTTTAAAGTTGCTACACCACCTTCTATCCATTTGACAGGAAGACTTTATGTTGTTCGTCTATGTTTACATTTTGTACTTTTAATTCCCACTCTACTTAATACAAATCCGTTCGTTTTAACCATCTTCAGTTGGCTGGGGAGTGGATCAAAGTGTCGGGGGATTTGGTGATGAACCAGGCATCAAAGTCCAGCTAATGAATCTTATCCGCTCCGTCAGGACAGTCATGAGAGGTGGGTTTCCACTTTATCACACACTCAGTATTCTTCAGACAGAGTGACTTGGATCATTTTAACTTCTCTTGGCTCAGACCATGTCATGTTTTATTTTCCCCTGCAGTGCCGCTGATCGCAGTGAATTCAGTCTGCATTGTACTGCTGCTTCTATTTGGGTGAAGAAGTTTAAAAGCGGGGACGGGACAGATGAGTCAGGACATCTCCGTCACCTCAGGAACCACTGAAGAAGACACAATGTCCCCTTCAGCCTGGATATGAATGTTCTCTTTGTATATTTCTATACATGAGTTGTTGGATGGTTTTGTTTTGTTTTTTTGTTAAGCTCTCTTTGCAGCCAATAAGAGTGACATCTCCCTTTCGTTTTGGAAAAATAAATAAATAAATAAATAGCGAATTGCTGAATAGTTTGAACTTTTCAGACAGTAAGCAAAAATAAATATTTTTACACTGTACTAGTAAATTGGTGAGAGGAGCCGACTATGAAACAGCTGTAATTTATACTCTGAAAAATATGTAAAATAATTGTGGAATAAGTGATTGTGCATCGACAGTAAAGATTTTTTTAAAAACGTCACCGAGTGCGAGTTTCATTGCTGATGAGCCGAAAGCGCACTGTTTGTCCCAGGGCGCTTGCCGTACTGTTGCATGCACTTGGAGCTCACCTTGCTAAGCGGTATCTGTGAGCCTACATGGATATTATAATCGATAATGGGGAATGCGCAGAGTTACATTGTGGCCTCACTGTCTGTATGTTCCGTGTATTTGGTTTACGTTCACGTTTACTGCGCTCACAAGCTGCTGAAAACAACCGAACTGCATAGCGACAAACTTCCGAGTGATGCGTATGTTTACATGAAATACCTGAGCAGAAGAGTGACCCGGAGAGCAGGCTGCTTATACGGTACAGAGAAACAAGAAGCTGGTTATACAGTGGTCAGCTGCAGGTGAGTGCGGCCTAACGTTTTACGCATGCATTTGAACTGTAAAATAGCTGGGAGCAGGTCCTCTTGAGTTTGTGTATGTGTCTCTAAGGGTGGAGGATGCTCTGTTGCGGAGGTTCTGCAGTGCTGCAGGTTATGGTTGGGATTATCCAGACAGTGAATACAGAGACATCCCGCTGTGCTTCCCGGAGTTTCTCTGCGGCAGACCTCTCCTTATGTTGTTAACTCATGAAAACTTCAGGCTCAGCCCAGCAGGTAAGACATAGATAACACAAGACACACATTTATAGAGCTTTTTCAGGGAATGATAAAGTATTATGATTCTATGACACGGCGTCTTTAACCAGACTGATTCTTTTGCTGATATCTCAACTCAGTGGAAACTTGATGGGTACATTTTATTGCCAAAATTGCTTTGATTTCAATATTTGATTGTTGTACAAAATACTACATCAAAACTCTGTGGCTACATTTAAAAGTAGTGATCCCAAGTGGGCCATACTGTGGGGTCATCACCCACAAGAGAAGTTGTAATGGTCGTGTGCGATGTCTAATCCCTGGTTGCTGAGGCTGGCTATTGGGGCATATAACATCACCTCTCTGGTGGGGAAGGATGCTGAGCTTAGGTGAGAGGTTGGGAGATCTTTCCTAGATATAGTCAGTCTCACCTCACCGCAGTCTGCTGGACAGGGGCTGGAGTTTGTACCAATCCGGAGTTGCCCTCGTTGAGAGGCAGCAGGCAGAGGTGGGTATTCAACCCCGATTCACTACCCAGTTGAACTACAGGTCAGAGTACCCAGCCTTCTTGGGGTGCTGGAGAGTGTCCCTACAGTGATGAATTGCTCCAGGGATCTGCTGAAGATCAGTGTCAAGATGGGGCCAGGTGATCAGTGCAGAAGGTGGCACACGATCTGGACTTGGTGCCTTCCTGGTCTTTTGTCCCGTGAAGAGTTGGCTCTTTCTTCAGGTGGTAGAAAATGTATGGACAGATGAATTTCAAACAAATAGCGAAGGCACCAGTATTGCAGGCTCAAATGAGTTTCACTAGAAGACAAACCAGCTAATGCAAGAACCCCACAAGTGCCATTTTAATTTGCTGAAGACATACTCACCTTGGAAAACCACAAAAAGTATCTATTTATCCATTTATTTCACTTTGCTCACAAAAGTAGTCAGTCACAACTAAAAGAAAATTCAAATTTACTGGAAAACACAAGGACAGGAATGAAAACTAACCATTTTTTAAAAAGCTTGACTTAGTGCACCGACTACATTGTTTACCAAAAAAGGTGTTTTTCCCAGTAAAAAAAAATAACTTTAATATTTAAATGTTTTTAGTCCATCATTTGAAATTATGTACAGTATTTACTTTTTTAAGTGATTTCAATCTTCATCATTTTATGTGTACTGCAGGTTTTAAAAGAAAATTATCCAACTTTGAGTGTTTTAAATGTTTTTTTTTAGGTCTTGTCCATGTGCGTCAGAGTTTAAAAACCTTTCAGCCAATCGATGAGCTGAAGAAGGGTCCATTCACCCTGCGGGTGCAAGTCCTGGGGTACCAGCCGACTGATCTAGGGGTGGAGGTGGACATCTGTCTGTCTGCTACTTCCCGCTCCAGATGCGTAGTGTGGGAGAGCATCCTGACACTGCTTTCCGAAAACAAGCTTCACAAAGCCATCAGATGTTCACCTAAGAATGAAAATGAGAGTGAGTAGTGTCACGGTGGTTCCCCTTCAGAATATTTGTGTTTTTAAAGCGACGGCACACTTGGGGCTTTAACTCACCTGATCACCATGACTTTGATCTTTGTTCTGGCAGGTGAGAAAGATGAGCCAGCACCGGACACTCTGAAGCAGGTGGAGCTCAAAGTTCCCTGGACTCCTGACCTGAAGTGTACATGGAGTTTTCCATGTAAGCTCCTCTCTCTGCCGGCCAGGCTCTTTAGATTCACTCCTCACAGAGTACCGAGTCTCTGGATGTTCTCTGTCTGCTTGGCTGAAATTGAAAAGCACAAAGGTAATGCGATTTATCAGACGATAACAGTATTAATTATCTCTATGAAGGATGGCTCTGTCCTGTTCTAGGGTGTCAGCTAGCTGCTCTGTTTTGCCAACAGGGGTTAAAGTGATCACCGCTCCCATTACCGTCACTGCCCAGTTTAAGGAGCCTCTGCTGGTTCCAGGAAAGGTGACGGTCAGTTTTTGGGAAGCACCCGAAAATAAGCATCAGTCCCAAAGCCTCTACTTTCAGATGCAGCAACACAGAGGGGGCAAAGCTCACCTGGTGGGACTGATTTCTAGGTGTTGATGATTAACAAAGAATGTTGTTATTTGTTGTTCAGATTTTCACTGTTAACAGTTTGACTGTCAGTAGATTGGCAGGTTACAGTCAACTGAATTCTGTTTTCTTACACCTCCCAATTCAAGTGCATAATCTCAGCTACGGTGGCTGTTATAGAACAAAAAGTTTTAGTCACCTAAGAGAGATCAAAACCATTACATTTAGCCAGCTGCTGCTGGCTGGCGTATTTCTACTACTGTTTGTGTAAAACAAATATGTTTTTCTACACAGTATTTTTGAATATGTTGAATAATGTCAAACTTTTCTGAACTTTTCTGTCATAAGCGCTGCTGTTTTTTGCTGCTGTTAGTCTGCCAGCTGCTCTTGTTTGCTGCTTTGAAGTAGATTCAGACACTTGGCGAATTAACTCTCATATGATGTGAGAATATAATCAAGCTGTTTATCAGAGGGAATGCTGGTTTCAAGGATACTTGATCCTATCGTTAGCTGGTATTGAGTTAGCTCATAACCAGCTGTTTTCGTTTAGTCGGCTCATTGTCGGCTCATTGTCGGCTGTTCAGAGGAGAGTTGTGTGTCTAATAAATGAGGAATAAATGAGCACGCTTGTGGATGTTTTCATTCTGTTCTGACTAAATATTACTTATATACTATATTACCATTCAGTGCTTACCAGTAAGCAGATAAGGTGTTTCCAGGTATTTCCTTGTGAGTAATAATATCATTAATTGTATCTCCGATCAGTTAAAGCAGACCTTCCCAAAGTGTGGGGCCCGCGCCCTAGGGGGGGCGCAGAGTCATTGCATGGGGGTGGGGGGGATGCTTGGACACTGCTAGCACGGGGCGCCCACACAAACGCAAAGCAGGAGATGAAGCATCACTGAATATGTTTCCAAACCAACTTCATTCTAAGCCAAAGACTAGAAAATATGGTGAAGCATATCTGCCCTTTGGTTTCACCTGCACAAGTGCCGAGGTAGGTCTCCCCTGCAGAATTAGTTTTCCCTTCATCGGGAGCAGCGCTGGGCTCTTCAAATCACGGACAAACAGTATCCACAGTTGTTTATGTTTTTAAACCCATTTTGCACAGAGAGGCATTTTTGAAAAATGTATTGATAACAATGTTGAATATTATTACACAGGAAAAAAAACAACTACATGTAAAATAATTACACCGTGACGCCTCTGCCTTTCTAAATAGAGGGACAGTAACTGCGTGTGTGTAAGCGTGTAAAACCTGAAGATAGAGACAAAATATTGTTAATCTGACTATCTGCTATTCTGCAATTCATCTCATGTAAACAATAACGTGGCGCACAGCGTGACGTGAATAAAGGCACATACCTTTGATGTTGCATGAGGAACTCTGTATTCCTCGTCCACACGTAAACGCAAAAAAGGAGTTTTAAAAAATCTCCGTTTTACGTGTGGACGAAACAGCTGCGTTTTCAAAAATACCCGCGCAGGTGCGGACGTAGCGTTAAAGAGTTAGTAGTTTATTTTCTTACTACCTGTAATTTATTGCAGATTACTTGTATTTGCTTAATTGTTTACTAAATGTTTGAGGTGTGAAATAAACCGCAATGGAGCAAAATATGGGTGTGTGTGGTTGGAGTATGTGTTAGTGTGTGCGTGTGCGCGCGCGCGCGCACATTTTTCTTGTAAAACAAAGGGGGGCTAGCAAAAAACTTTTGGGAACCACTGAGTTAAAGTGTCCCATTAAACCATGGCAGCATGCACAATGTCAGGACCCTGAGGCTAAAGCAGCTAAATGGTATTCAGGCATCGTTTGATTTATTTATGTGCTTTTCCCTTTGTGACAAGTCAAAATGTCTCAAAAAGCTAAAGAGCAGCTGCTCTCTCAGACAATAAGAGTAAGAACAGAGAGTAGAAAGCACTGGTTTTCTAATTTAGAGGTGCGGTGCACAGTTCCCGTGCACAACCGCCTCTGACCTAAAAACCTGCTGGAAAATAAGAAATCACTTGTGAAAGATCAGACGCAGTTTCAACATTGAGTGTCCTCTGCATCAGTGCACCTGGTGCTTTAACACATGACTCTGGTGCATTCCTCAGGGTTTGCTGTAAATATTCTTGCATTCCTTGTTTGAGCTTTATTTAGTTTACACCAAATTGTTGTCAAACATAATCTTAAAGACTGTTTTTCCTTCAACATAAGAAATACATTTTCTGACAGGTGGCATCTCCTTTGAGCCTTCTCTTTCGCTGAAAAAAAATAAAGTAATCCCCAATTTAGTCATTATTGTAAGGTCACAGTCTTAATTTTAAAGAATTTTTTGAAAGGGGTGTGTTGTTTGTTTGTTTGTTTGTTTGTTTGTTTTACTTCACAATATTTGTTGAATAGCTGAAATTTTTAAATTCAAGGATTTGTCACAATATTTAACACGGAGACTTAGAGCCTGTATTATATATTAGAAAACGTTCAGTGCATGGGATTGAAAAAAGTGGCGTTTTAAAAGGACAAAATCAGGACAAGTGTCTGTTGTAGTTCTGCGTAAACAAGAATTCAGGAAGGGACTGCAGGTATAATCTGACTTCACTGCCAGGTCCAGTAAAAGTTAGCGCCAACTTTAGATTGACATTTTGATTTTAATTAAAAACTAGCTGAAAAGAGCCTGTATTCACTGTAAGCGGTGTCTATTTTAATATTGTTATTATTAACTGTCTGCGCATAAGCACGTTAGCATATTCTCCAAAATGGCAAATAATGTGCAATAAATTAACCTTTCTTCATTTCCTTGTTTTGGGTGGTGTTTGCCTTTTTGCTATTTCTAATTTAATGAAAACTCAAAAGTCAACTCTGGATGGTTAACATGTGAAGCAGAATCAATATAAAGGTCAATCCATTAGAAAATCACAAAGTTTAAAATAAGAGACGCACACACAGGTTCTGGTGTGAGTGCGTCGAGTCTGCCTCTGTGCAGCTACAGCTGTGAGCAGTTGTAGTGGATACGATGAGGGGAGGGCGTGTGTGAAGGATTTCTTGTTTGTAGACCACAAGGAATACTCTGCAAGCAGGAGACATCAGTTTTGCCAGCGGCACAGCAGAGCAGGAGGAAGCCTGCTTGATCATCCCATCTATGCCATGTGATTTTCCTTACATCGACCCGGGGAAGAGTTCAGGCTTAAAAAGCTTAAGGTAAAGGCATGTTTTTATTAAATTGATGTGTATTTTTACAGAAATGTGGATGTTCATTGTTGCATCAATTGTGTGTTTGATGTGTAAAGGACAGTTTTAAGTAATGTTAGCGTTCAGATAGCCATCATCATACATTAAGTGTACTCTATACTGCCCAACATTTTTAAAAAGTCAACTCTGTGATATTAAATTATTGTCCATTTTCTCCTGGCTGTGCCACATAGTTCCTCCTCCCAGAGATAACGCTTCTCCCAGGCTGCTCGTACTCACTGCTGAGACAAAAGGAGTCGCCAGCCATGTGAAGCTAAAGCCATAAACCAATGAACGTGTTTAAAACATTATCTATTTTTCATCTGTTCTTGTTCTTGCTCAGTCACCTCTACAAACTGGAGCATTCCCACTCCAACATGTACACTGCAGATATTATTCATTTATAGAGTCCCAATTCTGTCTTGCAGGAGTCAGTCAAGTGTAAGAGGGTCAGTTTGTAAAGCTCCTGTGCAGAGTCCAGTGCATTTAGCACACAGAGCTATAAATCCTCTAAAAAAGTATTTCAATACAGTTTCCAGTGTGCATATTTATTGCATATTCCCATTTGCATTTGTTTGCGCTTGTCCTTTCTTTAAAACGGGACTAAAGCTTGAAGATTTGCCCACTGACACGAATCTGTCAGCATTCCACACCCATAAGTAGGATGGCAGATTTCCAGGATGCTCTGATGAGCAGTGCCTTTATCACTTCATCTGAAATGTTTCTGTGTGGCAGCAGGGGAGGAGGAAGGTGTGTTTAAAAGAGATCAAACACTCACTTTCCTTGGTTTGTTAAAGCACTTTTGAGGCCTTCATCTGTCTCCACCTTCACAGAGCCGGTCCTTCGGGAATTCAGGTTATTTTTGCTTCCTTTAAAAGTAACGGCTTCTTTTATTTATTCAGAGAGGCCAGCGCATAAAACAAGTCCACTATTTGTTGCCCCAGTTACACTGTTAGCGAAACACTGTACTATAATGTAACTGCATGATGTAGTCAGTTTGTAATTGTGCATTAATAATTCAAAAATTAAATAAATAAAGTAGGGGTACATTTTGTTGACCTCAAATCATGTAGCAGCACCTTTATTCAGACCTTAGTAATAACTAGATATGTGACACCAGCCATGGTTTCTTGACTATTTCTTTCAAGGTCAACTTTGATTGTGGGCACTAACAGTGAAGGTCAAGGTCAAATATTTAGCCAGTCTAGATAGACAACATTAAAAATGATATCTTTAAAACTGTGGTCACTGGACCGATAACGAACAGACAGACAGACAAACAAATGGAAACGATTACATACTCCTTCCCTTCAAGAGAAAACAACTGTTTCCTGTCAGAGGGTTTAATTATAGTATCAAGCATTTTAATATACATGATGCAAACATATGCTTATTTTGCACCATCAGTGTCCATGTTGGTCATGATGCCAGTTTGTTTGTTTGAGGAGTTTGGAGCATTTCTGTGGGAAGCAGTTCAAGTCAGGTGATGCTCTGCACATCACTGTTTCCTGTGATGGATCTTCACAGACCCTCAGACGTCAGAGGGCCAGTAATTTTGTAGTGCCATGTTCTTGACACTTTCTTGACATTGGCATCAATTAATTTCTTTGGTGGAAATTCATCAGATTCATACAGTTGTATTACAGCTAAAAGATAAAATACCCGTCCAGGTGAACAAAGACTTTTTGTTTTTTTTACAGATTTCATAAGTCTTAAAAAACTAAAAAAGAATGAACACAATATACATAAAATAATGATACAATTCAGGGCACAAACCCCAGTTTTCTGGGTCAAAGGTATGTGGCCTCCTAAACTGAACTGTATTGCTTTTTCTAGAATCTGCAAAGCAAAAACAATTTTCCCGTTACATACAATGCAGACTCATAAAATCAATAAGCTTCCCTCCAAAAGCAGGGATGTCATAATTTATTCATTTAGACCATTTTGTTTACTATGTAGTAGTAATCTTAAAATGATTATATTAGTATTTATTGTTTGCTAAATATTCTCATATTGTTAAAAAAAAGGAAGGCCTATTTACTGGATTATTCTATATTGTTTTGGGCTCACAAAATAAACCAGCCCCAGGTGTCTGTTGTTGTGAGCTGGTGTTACATAAATAATATTGAACTGAGTCTTGCAGTCATCCTCAGTGAACAGACTACAGTTTCTAAGGTCAGAGGCTAACCTCCAGTTTTTTGTTTGGTCTCAGTGTGAAAGGCAGATTTACATGAAGAAGCAAGGAAAAGGAAACACTGCCAGCATCCCCATTTCTTCCCCAACAGGGAGCAGCAGTGTGCAGGTCTACCATGACTATGAGAAGGTGGCCTTCAAGATGCATTCTGGAAATGGTCATGCTGCAGAAAACAGTTCTCATCCCAGGAGAGACCAGCTCTCCAGCCGAGCTAGTGCCAACGTTCCAGACATCAACTCCATCAGCCACGAAGAAAAGCGCAGCACGAAAGACGAGATTGGCCACAGGAGCTTCATAAGGACGATGGAGTCAAGCAGCCAGGGCTACTCGGGGCCAGAAGACAACTCAACAGACCCACATGAGACCCTGACAGAGACTTCAACTCTGACTTTTGTGGATGGACGCAGTACGGAGGAGTCAGCAGAGAGCCGCAGTCTCCACGGAGTGGGGATGGTTTATCTCAAGGAGTTTGTGCTCATAGATGATGATGAAGACGGGGATATGTCGCTAAGAGAGAAAACAGTGACAGACGTGTCCTTGATGGATGGAAAAGCTGCAGACCTGGTGTGCAGCAGGCTTTTGTCCACCTCCAGCGGTTCAGTGTCAGAGTACAAGGAAACATCTGCTCCTGACGCGCCTCCTCCTGAGGAGCCTGAAGCTGCACATGAAAAGAAAAGCTGCTGTTTGTGCACACTTTTATGACCCTTCAGGATCTCACAGCTTTGTGTCCATCATATGAACCGTGATACTGTCTGTGATAGAAACCTGAGCAGTCACTCGTGGTATGGGAAGCAGAAGAAGATTACATTCCTGACATGCTTTTTTAGCAACCAGCAAAACATGTTCATGTTCAAACATCAACCACTAATGTGTTTCAGTCAAACTGCTTTTTCATTATAAATATGAAATGTAGGAAACAGTATGGTGCATTTGATAAAAGTTACAGTAAGAACGATTTGATACATGCATGTTTCTGCAATAAACGGCTGGTTCTTGAAATATCAGGTGCTAACAAAAAATATAAGAAATTTCAGTATTAAAATGTCCCGCCTACTTATATTACTAATGTCCCAGTTTCATTTTGTCCATTTGAGATAACGCCACCTTTAATAATTGTAACAGCAGTGCACAAAGATCACAATGACTGATCATGCAGAGAGAGTCTTAGGTTTAGGTTGCCCTGGATCCTGTTTTACAAATAGATCCTCTTTTTAACTGCATTGTTCCCTCGCCATAAAATATGTTGGCGCAATGGTTCAGTGCTCATCAACAGCTGGCGTAGGCAAAAATAACTGAGTGCCACCTGAGTGTTATTTTTATTTGGAAGGAATATGTGAAACACATTTGTCAGAACTCAAAGATACAAACTGTGTGTTTCTTTAAGATACAACCCTTTTTTCCTTACATGCGCTGTGTCCATGAACTTCTCTGGCTATTACACTACGTTTTTGTGTGTGATAATGCAGGAGCCAGTGCATTCTGATCTGCTGTTTTTATTCAGCAGCTACCTGAAAGCACAAGGTATGCATGATGTCCAGTTGTGCTACTCTCACACCAGAACGGAGCTAGTGAGTGGTTATTTTCTGCTCTTGATGTGATTTATAGTGAGAGCCTGACTGATACAAACTTAAACGATCTCTAAAGAAGGACAAATTCAGACAGACTTGATTCTTTGAGACTGTCTGGAGTTCACCTTTGGGATTATTTTAAAGGTACAGTGTGTAAAACCTCACCACTAGATGTCAGTAAATTGCAGTCAACTGGATTATATTTTGTTACCCTTTCAATTCAAGTGCATAATCCTAGCTACAGTAGCTGCTGTAGAACAATCAGCTCTGGCCACTGTTTATCTGTAGTGAGTCTAGGCTGTCAATCCCCTGTTTATTTCAGCTGTCAATATGTATCCATGTCTATTTGCTTTGGAAGAGGCTGAAGACCTTTGTGAAAGGAGTCCAAAAAGAGTCGACGAGACAGCAATGCTAAATTCTGTCCTATGGCAGTATTTCTGAGGTGAGTTCTTGAGGATATCTTTAACTTTTCTGTCAGAAAGTAGTGCTTTGAGCCTCTGTTAGGGTCTGCTCTCTCATACAATGTGAGAATGTAATCAAACTGTTTATCAGAGGAAAACTGTGTTTTTAGGGCACTTGCCCTAACATTAGCTGGTTAGCTTATAATGTTAGTTTTTAACCAGCTGTTGTTGTTTAGCCAGTTTGTTATCAGCTGTCTGGAGACTTGAGAGTTTCAAGTCTAATCTGCTGATGATAAGGAATTACCAATATCAGGAATAAATTAGCATGTTTATGCACGTTTTCATGTGTAAGAGGCCTGTCTTCAGTTCAGGGGTCGAACACATGCTTGTCACATGATGAGTTTGAGGCTGAGACAAGCTTGAACTTGTAGTCTGCTTCTTTACATGGTTTATTGTTCGTTTGTGCATGTTTTATTGAGGAAGCTCAGTTTTAAAAGGAACTATTTGGATGTTTACATCATTTGAAACCTTGCTAAATACTGTTTTCCCCTCAGACTTGAGGGAACTTATGGAAAAGAAAGGAAAAACACTTGTTCATGTTTTACATATATTGTATGTCCCATAGACTTACATAAATATAATTGTTATTTATTCATAACAGTTGGACATTTTGCATTTATTTCATGCAATATAATTCTAAGGACCAAGTGTAAAGAAGTATAAATTCAGTATTGTTTTGAGTAGTAAAAATGTGAAATGTCTTGATGCGTGCTCAATCATCCAGGTAAGCAAATCCCAAAAAGTTTCCTATTGACACTTACCAGCCAGTGGACACTCTTTCAATGATGAGGATGTACACATCCTGAATGGGGAGGAAAGCTGGTTTGAGCACGAAGTCATGAGGCCATTTACGTGAAAAGGGAAAGACCATCTCTGAATCGAGGAGGGGGCCTAAAGGTACATCTTTTACCATCTTACAATGCTGTGATTAAAGCCATTCCCCAACTCTCTGTGAATGGTACTTCTGGCCACTGATCAATGGTTGTTGATCATTCGTCATGAGAATTTGCATATTAATGATCAAGGAACTGACCTCACAGCCCATTGTTCATTCAGTGGGCTGGTTTCAGTCACTGTAGAAATCTACTGTTTATAAGTTTGGGGAAACCTGCAGTCAGCTGAGACTGAAGAAGTCACTTGGATGAGTGACGAAACGTTTCTCCCACTGAAAACTCTACGTCCAGATGAACAGAATCAACCTTTTGGGGAAAATGTGAAATGTTTGAGGAGAAAATTATATAAACTGTGTATTTAAACAATCATGTACTATTGGATTGTAAGTTTATTCAGTTTTTTATTCATTTATTTTTTATTTTCTCTCTTTTCCACGTGATGTTACTCATTTGTTCAAAGGGGTCACTTCCTTGATGTTTGACTAAACTAATGGTTTTGTGATTACCCAGACCTGATGTGTGCTCACACAAACACACAGTTTTCACTTTGATCTTTAGTTTGGACAAAAATGTCTAAAACTGGCCCGTGAATATATAAACACACACACACAGACACACAGAGCCACAGCTATGAAGAGTTTAGCTTACTAATTTGAGTGACAGAAAACCCCAGTTAGGACCCTGCTGGGCAGAGAGATAGGAGCTCATCAGACTTATCTCCCCCTCCCACATCACCCACTGCAGACCCCTAGTTTCAACATAAATACAAAAACTTAAAACACCGCTTATATATTTATGGAGTCTACCCGATGCTAAGTGATGGCTCACTTAGATTAAACTGCACTTAACCTTCATGAATCCATAAGAGCTGTGTCAGTGGTTAACACCAAACTGGTGTAATGAGGAGTTTAATATGCACAAAACTAACTGTTACAAAGTGACACCATGTTTTTTAAGAGGAAATTCAGCAGGTTTATGGGGCCAAATATAGCTGTTATCAGCTCCCACAGCTGAGTGGGCAGTCCACTGTGAGTAGTGAACGTATCATCTGCAGATGCGAGTAGTAACTGAACATGCCAGACGATGACAGCTAAAACCACAAAACTGCTAGAGGACCATTGAGAAAGGAGTTTCTTTCCCAGGGTGACCTCAGCTCACCCACTCACAATTCTGGTTATCAAATGCGCTCAGCTTAATAATGGTGCACAAGAAGGAAGTACATAAATAAAAATAAAAAAATAGAAAAAACGAAGATGAGGACGAAGAGGTTTTGTGTCGGGTGAAGTCCACGGGGAGACTGGAAGGATGGATGAAGGAACCAAAAGCATGATTGTGTTCTTTCTGCTCTTCGTTTTTTCAGGTGAGAATCCTGGTGACGTTTTTCTCCCCACAATTCTGATTTTATAATTACAACGTATGATATATATGACATAATGAACAACTTTAAGTATCAACATGATAATTGGAGAAGAGTCCTCTCTATCCTCTCAGGTAAGCCAGCAGAGGGTCAGAGTCTGTTGGATGTGTGCTCAACCTGCCATGCTAATGCCACGTGTGACGACAAGTCAGATGGCTCGGGCAAAGTTTGTAACTGCAAGTACGGCTTTGTTGGAAATGGAAGAACCTTCTGTCAAGGTAGGAAAAAAATAAATATCTGTACTGCTGCTCCAGTTAATATATTAAAAATTAATCAAGTAACTTTATGTAATGTAAAAGAGGCTGCTCATAGGGATAAACCCACAGCGAATCAGCATCCACTTGTACAGTTTTCCAAGACTCCAAACAGCTCTTTAACGACTTTATGCTAACTATTTTGGTTTCATCAAATTTATCGTTTTTTACCGCCAACATCAGGATCATTTCTAGCAACAGCAGTGATCTGTTAGCACTCTGCTGCTGCACAGCAATCAAACAGTATGTAACCAAACAGCCCACAGACTAAAACATTACACGTATCTACCTGTTGTACAGTTTTCACACGAACATCTCCACTGTCAGCATCTTGGCAGCAAAATGAGGGATGTGAGGAGAAGAGGCGGTCTGATTGACAAAGTGTTAGCCAAAGTTTTATATCACAGGCAATCATTTTAAAACAGAGTATGACCACAATTAACAAAGTAGATGCCATTTTTATTCCATATGACCCCAAACTAGTTTTTACAGAGTTTAACGTGTTTATAGAGGTCACATCAGAAAGACTTCAATAGGTCTGGAAGTTACATGAGTTAAGGCAAAGTTTCATTGGCTTTATTTTCCTAGCCTGAAGCTATAACCATGTTTTATGCTGGCTATGCCACAGGCGAGGTTAATAAGCTGGTGAGCATGATGGAGTATTTAGCAGCTCACAAGCTACAAATATAGCTCCAAATGTTGCTTTGCTCAGTATGTTAACAACCCCTTGCTTCCTGACACTTGAAGGTATATCTTATTATAGTTTCTATCCAAGAGGCCAAAACTAGACAGAGTCTAATCCATACTCACAGCTTTATGAGGTTGTACCTGTATGGACTATTCTTGGGTAATGGTGATTTGAGCTAAATGCTAATCTGAACTGGCTAATACTCGCAGTGATCCTAATTTAGCACGTTAGCATCATATTACATTTGATTATTAGCCAAAAAAACACAAAATGCTGCTAATGCTGAGGGGTATGGAAATGGTTTAGTTACTATCCAAGAGGCCAAACCTAGACACAGCTAAATCCATACTCACAGCTCTATGAGGTTGTACCTATATGGGTTGTTCTTGGGTAAAGGTGATTTGAGCTAAATGCTAATTAGAAGTGACTAATACTCGCAGTGATGTTAATTTAGCATGTTAGCATCATATTACATTTAATAATTAGCAAAAACACAAAATGCAACTAATGCTGAGGGGTATGGAAATGGTTTAGCAAGTTTAATAAAGGCGTGAATAAGTAAGAAGTATAAAAATAATAATTACAGAGTTGTATTAATACATACCACTAAAAGGAATGAGTATTCGGGCCAGATTAAAAAACCAATTTTTTAAAAAATAGATTAAAGTCCAAATACTATTTTGAGAAAAAAGTTGAAATGTGGAGTCATATGAACTTGGAAGAGTTGGCCGGATATTGTACAAAAAATAAACTGGCTGGCAGTGGACAGATACAAGGAAACTGATGGTTACACCCTCATGCAATAAAGAGGATTTATGTTGTATCAGACAACCTGATCTTCTGATACAGCCTGCATCCTCTTTGCTCCACAGAGGTGTAACCACTGATATCCTCACATCTGTCCATTGCAGCTATTTCCTTTTGCACAGATGCAGTAAGATTCCAAGATTGTTTTTCCTTCTGAACAGATGTAGTTTTCTGCACCATCTCTTAAAAATCCAGAAGTACAGTGGGGCAAAAAAGTATTTAGTCAGCCACTGATTGTGCAAGTTCCCCCACTTAAAATGATGACAGAGGTCAGTAATTTGCACCAGAGGTACACTTCAACTGTGAGAGACAGAATGTGAAAAAAAAATCCATGAATTCACATGGTAGGATTTGTAAAGAATTAATTCGTAAATTAGGGTGGAAAATAAGTATTTGGTCACCTCAAACAAGGAAAATCTCTGGCTCTCACAGACCTGTAACGTCTTCTGTAAGAAGCTTTTCTGTCCCCCACTCGTTACCTGTATGAATGGCACCTGTTTGAACTCATCATCTGTATAAAAGACACCTGTCCACAGCCTCAAACAGTCAGACTCCAAACTCCGCCATGGCCAAGACCAAAGAGCTTTCGAAGGACACCAGGAAAAGTATTGTAGACCTGCACCAGACTGGGAAGAGTGAATCTACAATAGGCAAGCAGCTTGGTGTGAAAAAATCAACTGTGGGAGCAATCATCAGAAAATGGAAGACATACAAGACCACTGATAATCTCCCTCGATCTGGGGCTCCACGCAAGATCTCATCCCGTGGGGTCAAAATGATCATGAGAACGGTGGGCAAAGATCCCAGAACCACACGGGGGGACCTGGTGAATGACCTGCAGAGAGCTGGGACCAAAGTAACAAAGGTCACCATCAGTAACACACTACAACGGCAGGGAATCAAATCCCGCAGTGCCAGACGTGTTCCGCTGCTGAAGCCAGTGCATGTCCAGGCCCGTCTGAAGTTTGCCAGAGAGCACATGGATGATACAGCAGAGGATTGGGAGAATGTCATGTGGTCAGATGAAACCAAAGTAGAACTTTTTGGTATAAACTCAACTCGTCGTGTTTGGAGGAAGAAGAATACTGAGTTGCATCCCAAGAACACCATACCTACTGTGAAGCATGGGGGTGGAAACATCATGCTATGGGGCTGTTTTTCTGCCAAGGGGACAGGACGACTGATCCGTGTTAAGGACAGAATGAATGGGGCCATGTATCGTGAGATTTTGAGCCAAAACCTCCTTCCATCAGTGAGAACTTTGAAGATGAAACGAGGCTGGGTCTTCCAACATGACAATGATCCAAAACACACCGCCCGGGCAACAAAGGAGTGGCTCCGTAAGAAGCATTTGAAAGTCCTGGAGTGGCCTAGCCAGTCTCCAGACCTCAACCCCATAGAAAATCTGTGGCGGGAGTTGAAAGTCCGTGTTGCTCGGCGACAGCCCCAAAACATCACTGCTCTCGAGAAGATCTGCATGGAGGAATGGGCCAAAATACCAGCTACTGTGTGTGCAAACCTGGTAAAGACCTATAGTAAACGTTTGAGCTCTGTTATTGCCAACAAAGGTTATGTTACAAAGTATTGAGTTGTATTTTTGTTATTGACCAAATACTTATTTTCCACCCTGATTTACGAATAAATTCTTTACAAATCCTACCATGTGGATTCATGGATTTTTTTTTCACATTCTGTCTCTCACAGTTGAAGTGTACCTCTGGTGCAAATTACTGACCTCTGTCATCATTTTAGGTGGGGGAACTTGCACAATCGGTGGCTGACTAAATACTTTTTTGCCCCACTGTATTTTGTAGAGGGTCAATGCTAATTTCATTAGGGAGATTTGAAACAACAACTTATTTATTAAAATACTTAAAAAAAAATTCTTTTTTAGTTTATTCTTTTAAAAAGTATATATTTTAACCATAATATTCTATCATGCAGTTACTTATCTCACATTATTTGGGTTTATGAAAATGTCTATAAACTCTAATGGTAATTATTCCCATGGACCTTTTCCACACCTTTGACTTGCAGAAAAAAAATTCTTATTGATCGTTTTCTTTGTTTCTCCAGACAAAGATGAGTGTCAGATAGGATCCAGTAAGATCTGTGGCCAGCACACCACTTGTCACAACACTTTTGGCAGCTACTACTGTACTTGTCTGGCCGGCTACAGCCCTTCTAACAACATGGCTGTTTTCATCCCAAATGATGGCACCCACTGCCAGGGTGAGTTTGCGCTGTACCCAGGGTTTTTTAAGCAACACCTATGATATTAGAAATACATTATTAAATTAAAGCTGCAAGCAGCGTTATGAGGGCCCTCGCACCCCCGGCGTGTCGAGCCACACCCAACACCTAAAACCAGCACGTCCGATCTGATGTCACATTGATGGAATTCATGCATTTAACCAACAGCTAACAATTCATCTCATTCAATCATGATTATAGTCGTCCCACTAGGTGGCGCTCTAACCATTAATGACAAATGGCATAACAAACATTTCCGAGCTTGAGTCTCATCATGCCTGCGACCTTTGGGAGAGATTGGACATTGCGTTTTTGAGTGACAGCAGATTACTGCTTTTTGGCGAGTGATTCAAACTCCACGTGGCGCCATGACCATCCCGTTTCCCTGAACGTAAAAAGCTTCGCAATTTAACATCACAAAGGTCTTTAGATTCCACACACTGGAGAATGGTTCAATATGATGAAATCCCTTGGAGGAGTTCGTCAAAGTATGAAGCCTGAAAAGAGGGGAAAATGTCGCCAAAATTGCACATTAATTTTAAAATGGCTGACTTCCTGTTGGATTTGGGATATTGCTCCAAGAGACTTTTTTGTACATCTTGATATTTTCCATAAGCTTACCAGGTTTCAGACTCATAGATGAAACACAGAGCAGGGGCTGTTGTTTTGAAATTTTGTAGGGGGCGCTGTGGAGCAATTTCGCGCTATTCAATAAAAATGATCACATGACAACAAAGCCTTCATCCATTTGGAGGTGTGTGCCAAATTTCAAGCCTCTATAAACTTTCCAAGACCCTCAAAAGCCACTTCATCTTTCATGGTGAACCGCGTTGCCACCAGGGTGCGCCGTTCAGTTTAAAGTCACAATTTTTGCACTGAAGCATCACGAGGGACTGATGGTGATATTCACCGCTTTTGAGGTGGCCACGATGAACCTGTGAAAATCAGTACAACAAAATTAAAGCCATGATATTTCCTGTTGCCACTAGGTGGCGCTCTGCATATTCCTGACAATGGGCACATCAATCTGTTCAGGGCGGGTCTGACATCATGCCTGTAAAGTCTGGTACTGATCAGACTGGATTTCATTTAGTTATACTAATTTGTTTCTTCATGGCGAGATATCAAAGTTCGCCATGCCGCTGGGGTCACACCCTTTCGCGAAAAGTCACAGTTTTCACTGTAACCCAAGACCAACTCCTTAAGGCTTTCCTGGAGAAATTTGAGGCTGCAGATGTTACCCATCACAATACTGTATCCCAAAGTGTAAAACATGACATTTCCTGTTCCCACTAGGTGGCGCTGTCCTTGATTTTAAATATGGCAGTTGAAATATGTTCAGGGGTGGAGCCTTATCGTATGTGTGCTCTTTGGTCCAGATTGGAATATGTATGA
The DNA here is from genome assembly GCF_057382095.1 of Aulonocara sp. 'chitande type north' Nkhata Bay. NCBI lineage: Eukaryota > Metazoa > Chordata > Actinopteri > Cichliformes > Cichlidae > Aulonocara > Aulonocara sp. 'chitande type north' Nkhata Bay. Next base: position 6,455,210 of record NC_141364.1, on the reverse strand, counting down.
CAGAATGAGAGGCAATAAGATTTTCATGGCGAGTCATCGACATTCGCCATGGCGCCACGGCCTCATAGTATTGTGAAAACTCAAAAGCTCCGCAATTTAACATGGCACAAGGGTGTAGTTGACACTGTCCAAATTTGAAGTTTATGGGACCAAATCCCAAGGAGGAGTTCGTTAAAGTACAAGGCATGGAAATGGCAAAATTTGAGCCAAAATGTCACCTTCTCTTCCAAATGGCGGACTTCCTGTTGGGTTTGCGTCAATGGGCCCACAGACTTTTTTGTTCGTCTTGGCATGATACACATGTGTGCCAAATTTCATACATGTAGCTCAAACCATGTGGTCGTAGGGCTGCATTTAACAAGGCATAGGTGGCGCTGTAGAGCCATTTCCCAGTGCTCATATGTAAAACCATTAAAATACAAAATTTTTCACCAGACCTGGCATGTGTGCAAAATTTCATGAGTTTTTGAGCATGTTTAGGCCCTCAAAAAGGCCCTTGTTTGGGGTGAATAATAATAATAATAATAATAATAATTAAAGCTGCAAGCAGCGTTATGAGGGCCCTCGCACCCCCGGCACGTCGAGCCACTGCCAACACCTCAAACCGGCACGTCCGATGTGATGTCACATTGATGGATTTCATGCTTTTAATCACCAGCTAACATTTCATCTTATTCAACCAGGATTATAGTCATGCCACTAGGTGGCGCTCTAACCATTATTGACAAATAGCATAACAAACATTTCCAAGCTCGAGTCTCATCACACCTGCGACCTTTGGGAGAGATTGGACATTGTGTTTTTTAGTGACAGCAGATTACTGCTTTTTGCGAGTGATTGAAACTCTACGTGCCGCCATGACCACCCCGTTTCCCTGAACGGAAAAAGCTTCGCAATTTAACATCACAAAGGTCTTTAGATTCTACACACTGAAGAATGCTTCAATATGATGAAATCCCTTGGAGGAGTTCGTCAAAGTATGAAGCCTGAAAAGAGGGGAAAATGTCATCAAAATTACACATTAATTTTAAAATGGCTGACTTCCTGTTGGATTTGGGATATTGCTCCAAGAGACTTTTTTGTACATCTTGATATCTTACACAAGCTTACCAAGTGTCAGACTCATAGATGAAACACAGAGCAGGGGCTGATGTTTTGAAATATTGTAGGGGGCGCTGTGGAGCCATTTTGCGCTATTCAAGGAAAATGGTTACATAACAACAATGCTTTCATCCATTTGGAGGTGTGTGCCAAATTTCAAGCCTCTATAAACTTTCCAAGCCCCTCAAAAGCCACTTCATCTTTCATGATGAACTGCGTTGCCACCAGGGTGCGCCGTTCAGTTTAAAGTCACAATTTTTGCACTGAAGCATCACGAGGGACTGATGGTGATATTCACCGCTTTTGAGGTGGCCACGATCAACCTGTGAAAATCAGTACAACAAAGTTAAAGCCATGACATTTCCTGTTGCCACTAGGTGGCGCTGTCCGTATTTCCGACAATGGGCACATCAATCTGTTCAGGGCGGGTCTGACATCATGCCTGTAAAGTCTGGTACTGATCAGACTGGATTTCATTGAGTTATACTAATTTGTTTCTTCATGGCGTGACATCAAAGTTCGCCATGCTGCTGGGGTCACACCCTTTCGTGAAAAGTCACAGTTTTCACTGTAACCCAAGACCAACTCCTTAAGGCTTTCCTGGAGAAATTTGAGGCTGCAGATGTCACCCATCACAATACTGTACCCCAAAGTGTAAAACATGACATTTCCTGTTCCCACTAGGTGGCGCTGTCCCTGGTGTCAAATATGGCAGTTGAAATATGTTCAGGGGTGGAGCCTTATCATATGTGTTCACTTTGGTCAAGGTCAGAAAATGTATGACAAAATGAGAGGCAATAAGATTTTCATGGCGAGTCATCGAAATTCGCCATGGCGCCACGGCCTCACCGTATTGTGAAAACTCAAAAGCTCCGCAATTTAACATGGCACAAGGGTGTAGTTGACACTGACCAAATATGAAGGTTATGAAATCAAACACCAAGGAGGAGTTCGCAAAAGTTCGAGGCATGGAAATGGCAAAATTAGAGCCAAAATGTCACCTTCTCTTCCAAATGGCGGACTTCCTGTTGGGTTTGCGTCAATGGGCCCACTGACTTTTTTGTTCGTCTTGGCATGATACACATGTGTGCCAAATTTCATACATGTAGCTCAAACGATGTGGTCGTAGGGCTGCATTTAACAAGGCATAGGTGGCGCTCTAGAGCCATTTCCCAGTGCTCATAAGTAAAACCATTAAAATACAAAATTTTTCACCAGACCTGGCATGTGTGCAAAATTTCATGAGTTTTTGAGCATGTTTAGGCCCTCAAAAAGGCCCTTGTTTCGCCTGAATAATAATAATAATAATAATTAAAGCTGCAAGCAGCGTTATGAGGTCCCTCGCACCCCATCGCGTCGAGCTACGCCCAACACCTACAACCAGCACCTCCGATCTCATGTCACATTGATGGAATTCATGCATTCAACCACCAGCTAACATTTCATCTCATTCAATCATGATTATAGTCGTTCCACTAGGTGGCACTCTAACCATTACTGACAAATGGCATAACAAACATTTCCGAGCTCGAGTCTCATCACGCCTGCGACCTTTGGGACATATTGGACATTTTGATTTTGAGTGACAGCAGATTACTGCTTTTTGGCGAGTGATTGAAACTCCACGTGCCACCATGACAACCCCGTTTCCCTGAACGGGGGGGGCAAGTGACACTGTTGAAAAGGTTAGACTGAGACAAAAGATCATTTGAAGTTTTTTGAATGTCCCTCATGATTTCAATAAATACCTGTGCCACTGGTTTGTAAGCCACTTTGCTTTTAGCAAACGAGAAGAGGAGAGCTTTGGATTTTAACATTCTGAGGATTCGAGGACATTATTTTAGACCACTATAACAAACATCACAAGATATTATTTTTGAAAAACCCTGCCCTTGTGCAATTCTTGGTAAGTTTTATTTGTTGTAAATTGAATTTTATTTTTGGTGTAAAACCACATTTTAAATTTCAGTAACAGAATTTACTTTGTATTTAAGTTATTTTTTTATTGTTTGTGGGAGGGGTACCGGTGAAAAGTCTTTGGTTTGGTTTTCTGTTTTAGTGAATTTGGGCCATTAAGCCATTTTGTGGTCTTTTTTGAAAGACTGAAATCTGTGAAAGCTAGGCCGGGTAATTAGCCACTGATTTCTTATTACAAGTAAAGTAAAACATGAATATAATGAAATACATGAAGTGTGGAACATTTTTGGCTGGTTTATGTGTGTTTAGCAGATTTTAAGCAGTTTAGTAACTGCTATTTCAATCATGCTTGTTTCTGCTGTCTTTGGTAGTTTTAGAAATGGTTTATATGACCATTTAGCTAAAATTATAAGGCTTCTGTGGATACTACGTGATATTTGCATGGAGGTTTTTGCATAACTCTTGAGCCACAGTACTGGTGGCTATAGAGCGTAAGAGGATAATTGTAATTTTTCACATAGCTGTGATTTGTTGTGCGTTCAATCCTTTTCTTTAAGCAAATTTGAGCAGCAGACAGCAAGAGTTGGTGAGCATTATCTTAATGTCATACATTGACTAATTTACACCTTCATTCTGGATGTGTAAAGCGCTTTGGGGTCCTTAGGGACTAGTAAAGCGATATAGAAATACAGGCCATTTACCATTTATATATATGTTTTGTGTTTTTTGAATGAATGTAATTGCATTACTGATCATTATTGTGAACTAACTACATGTTTATGTGTAAGTAAAGTCTCTTTGATGCTCTCATGTTTGTATATTGTTTGAATGTTGTGTAAAATGTAACTAATTAACCTCATACTTTATCATAAATAGAGAATGGCATATGCTTCCCCAACGAAGTTTGCTGGGATTAATGATCCTGAAGTTGAATCATTGCGTCAAGAATTTCAACTATCAACTGTAAGTAACAAATATTTCTTAAATTTTATTTATAGTGTAGAAAAATTTGTTTTTACGCTACATTACCTGTTACAGAGCTGGGCAGGATGCTGTGTTTAGTGTTTCTTGTGTTTGTTTGTTTGTTTGTTTGCTCTTTCATATAAGTCACTGTTAACCCTTGTGCCATACTGGGGCCTTTTTGGGTCCCCAGGGTGATCAACGTAAGTTTTTTAAAGGATGGCACAAGGTTAAGCTGAGACTTTTATACAGCTGTTGTTGTGATCTGGCACTACAAACATTACATTGTAGCGGCAGCATAGATTGAAGCGAATAACTGTTTTCTAATTTTGTTATGATCCAAAATATTTTGTAATTTCAGTATGCCTGCTTGGACCCAGGGGTCAGCAGAGAGGATCTATATACAAGGTGCTTGCAACTTCATGCCAAGGCAATGGACCTCTTGGTTCGGCAGGTGCGGCTCAGGCGTGCAGCCGAAAGAAAGATTTCTGTTTTAAAAGAACAGCTGGATGCTGAAAAAGAAATGCTGAATAACACTGCCCAGGAGCTGGATGCATTGCAAGCTTCGATTACATTCGCACGTGATGGTAAGTCTTAATGTATTGTTTGGATGGTATAAACAGTGAATGTTGGCTTCAGTGTCTTATTTTAAGAAATGGGACTTAGAAAAAATACTCTATGAATTACTATTGAACGACTGTCTACATACAAATAAACATGAATGCGAATTATTTATTTTAGTTTATGATAAATCATTTGGAGAAAATATTAAATCCATGATTAGTATCATGTTTTGTTTTCTTCATTTGTGATTTTATAAGGATTAGATATATGCAAATGTCTGTTTTACCCATGTATATTTGTTAAAGTTGTTTATAAATACTAACTGTCAAAAAATATTATTTGTTTTTGTTTTGTTCAGATGTGACAGAGGCCACCACTCAGACAGACGAAGACTTGTGACAGATGTTTTATAATAATGCTAAGTTTTCTTAGATTAATATATTTTTTCACATTTGACCCAAAGTGGCATGTTTTAGGTCACTTTGGGTAATTTTTAATTCAGAAATAGGTGTGGTGAGACAGTTAGTGGTAAAGACTATCAATGGCTGTCTTTTGTTTTCATGTGTGAAGGGGAAGCGGGGGGGGGGGGGGGGGGGGGGGGCAAACTTGAGGTCACACTGTTGAATGAATAAGTTGTAAGGCTGTGAAACCAAGGTGAGACTGAGTCTCACCTTGGTTTCTTTTGGCAAGGCCATCTTTTGGCAAGGCCAAGGGTGTGGACAACAGCTATGGAAATTAGTGTACTGCTGAATAAAGATTTTAACTACTCAATTCTTTTACAATTGCTTTATAAATACTGTGAATACTCAACTGTGAAAAATATTGTTTTGGTTTGTTTTGTACATATGTGACAGAGGACTCCAGTCAGACAGACAAAGAGTTGTGACAGATGTGTAAATATTTTATAATAAATGTTCCTGTTTTAAATTTTGGTTTTCTTTGACTGTTTATTCATCCTTATGGTATATGTGTTATTAGTTTAAATTCTACAACTCTACAAGTTTAAAAAAAAGAGATGTATGAAGACTAAGAGGAGGATGAAACTTTTTCACATTAAATGTTTAATAATAACAAGTATTGTGAATAGGAAATAAGTTTCTAACATAATTGTTTATGAATCAAGATTTATAAAACACTAGTGGTGTCACTGGTGTCATTTTGGCTTTAAAATAAAAAAAAGCGAACTTATGTTTTATGAACAATTTGATGTTTTGATAATAACTAATAACTCCTTTCAATGTCACTGATAGTTTTAAAGACATTACTATTAAAATGTATAAATTACACTTGAAAGCTGTACACTAGTTGATTGTCAGTGTTTGTAAGTTTTTCAAGCTTTCTCTTTCTTGAAAGCTACTTCATTTTCCATGTCGAATGGCTATGTTGCAACACAACAGAGAGGAGAAGCTGAAATATATTTTTTCATATTTATGTATTCTTCTCATTCTCTAGTTGTTCTATTAAGATTCCTGTATTTTGTTGATATAAACCTAAACACTATGCTATTGCACTGCCAATGTATTAAACAGAAGCTCAATATGAACAGTAAGGAACAAGACTTGCCGTTAATCCTTAGAGCTATGGAAGATTTGTGTAGATAACTCGTGCTGGTTTTTCACCAGAATGAACTATTCTTCTTTGTTTGTCATTGACATCAATGAAGATGCTAAATAACAGTCTTTTGCTACCAAATTGATTTAACCTTCGTTGTGTCTATTCGTTGTGGGCCTTTCAATGATCTAGCAGTTTGGCAGATTCAGCCTGATTAACTGACAGAAAAACACAGAGACCACACGATAAAATCCACTGCCAATTATTCCAACAGTCTTTCACCATTCTCTGATACTGTACTTCTGAAGGAACTTTGGCTTATGCTGCTTTTTCATTTGACTGTTTTGGTTTTACGATATTTCTGCTAATTTCTTATGATTTGACAGCATCAGGTACTTGCTAAGCTTTCTTACTTTTATATGCTGTCACCCACTGGGACTGTGACCTAAAGTGACCCAAAAGTTTTAGGTCACTTTGGGTAATTGTTAATTCAGAATTAGGTGTGGTGAGACAGTTGGTGGCAGAGACTATCAATGGCTGTCTTTTGTTTTCATGTGTGAAGGGCAAGCAAGGGGGGGGGGGGGGGGGGGGGGGGGCAAGTGACACTGTTGAAAAGGTTAGACTGAGACAAAAGATCATTTGAAGTTTTTTGAATGTCCCTCATGATTTCAATAAATACCTGTGCCACTGGTTTGTAAGCCACTTTGCTTTTAGCAAACGAGAAGAGGAGAGCTTTGGATTTTAACATTCTGAGGATTCGAGGACATTATTTTAGACCACTATAACAAACATCACAAGATATTATTTTTGAAAAACCCTGCCCTTGTGCAATTCTTGGTAAGTTTTATTTGTTGTAAATTGAATTTTATTTTTGGTGTAAAACCACATTTTAAATTTCAGTAACAGAATTTACTTTGTATTTAAGTTATTTTTTTATTGTTTGTGGGAGGGGTACCGGTGAAAAGTCTTTGGTTTGGTTTTCTGTTTTAGTGAATTTGGGCCATTAAGCCATTTTGTGGTCTTTTTTGAAAGACTGAAATCTGTGAAAGCTAGGCCGGGTAATTAGCCACTGATTTCTTATTACAAGTAAAGCACAACATGAATATAATGAAATACATGAAGTGTGGAACATTTTTGGCTGGTTTATGTGTGTTTAGCAGATTTTAAGCAGTTTAGTAACTGCTATTTCAATCATGCTTGTTTCTGCTGTCTTTGGTAGTTTTAGAAATGGTTTATATGACCATTTAGCTAAAATTATAAGGCTTCTGTGGATACTACGTGATATTTGCATGGAGGTTTTTGCATAACTCTTGAGCCACAGTACTGGTGGCTATAGAGCGTAAGAGGATAATTGTAATTTTTCACATAGCTGTGATTTGTTGTGCGTTCAATCCTTTTCTTTAAGCAAATTTGAGCAGCAGACAGCAAGAGTTGGTGAGCATTATCTTAATGTCATACATTGACTAATTTACACCTTCATTCTGGATGTGTAAAGCGCTTTGGGGTCCTTAGGGACTAGTAAAGCGATATAGAAATACAGGCCATTTACCATTTATATATATGTTTTGTGTTTTTTGAATGAATGTAATTGCATTACTGATCATTATTGTGAACTAACTACATGTTTATGTGTAAGTAAAGTCTCTTTGATGCTCTCATGTTTGTATATTGTTTGAATGTTGTGTAAAATGTAACTAATTAACCTCATACTTTATCATAAATAGAGAATGGCATATGCTTCCCCAACGAAGTTTGCTGGGATTAATGATCCTGAAGTTGAATCATTGCGTCAAGAATTTCAACTATCAACTGTAAGTAACAAATATTTCTTAAATTTTATTTATAGTGTAGAAAAATTTGTTTTTACGCTACATTACCTGTTACAGAGCTGGGAAGGATGCTGTGTTTAGTGTTTCTTGTGTTTGTTTGTTTGTTTGTTTGCTCTTTCATATAAGTCACTGTTAACCCTTGTGCCATACTGGGGCCTTTTTGGGTCCCCAGGGTGATCAACGTAAGTTTTTTAAAGGATGGCACAAGGTTAAGCTGAGACTTTTATACAGCTGTTGTTGTGATCTGGCACTACAAACATTACATTGTAGCGGCAGCATAGATTGAAGCGAATAACTGTTTTCTAATTTTGTTATGATCCAAAATATTTTGTAATTTCAGTATGCCTGCTTGGACCCAGGGGTCAGCAGAGAGGATCTATATACAAGGTGCTTGCAACTTCATGCCAAGGCAATGGACCTCTTGGTTCGGCAGGTGCGGCTCAGGCGTGCAGCCGAAAGAAAGATTTCTGTTTTAAAAGAACAGCTGGATGCTGAAAAAGAAATGCTGAATAACACTGCCCAGGAGCTGGATGCATTGCAAGCTTCGATTACATTCGCACGTGATGGTAAGTCTTAATGTATTGTTTGGATGGTATAAACAGTGAATGTTGGCTTCAGTGTCTTATTTTAAGAAATGGGACTTAGAAAAAATACTCTATGAATTACTATTGAACGACTGTCTACATACAAATAAACATGAATGCGAATTATTTATTTTAGTTTATGATAAATCATTTGGAGAAAATATTAAATCCATGATTAGTATCATGTTTTGTTTTCTTCATTTGTGATTTTATAAGGATTAGATATATGCAAATGTCTGTTTTACCCATGTATATTTGTTAAAGTTGTTTATAAATACTAACTGTCAAAAAATATTATTTGTTTTTGTTTTGTTCAGATGTGACAGAGGCCACCACTCAGACAGACGAAGACTTGTGACAGATGTTTTATAATAATGCTAAGTTTTCTTAGATTAATATATTTTTTCACATTTGACCCAAAGTGGCATGTTTTAGGTCACTTTGGGTAATTTTTAATTCAGAAATAGGTGTGGTGAGACAGTTAGTGGTAAAGACTATCAATGGCTGTCTTTTGTTTTCATGTGTGAAGGGGAAGCGGGGGGGGGGGGGGGGGGGGGGCAAACTTGAGGTCACACTGTTGAATGAATAAGTTGTAAGGCTGTGAAACCAAGGTGAGACTGAGTCTCACCTTGGTTTCTTTTGGCAAGGCCATCTTTTGGCAAGGCCAAGGGTGTGGACAACAGCTATGGAAATTAGTGTACTGCTGAATAAAGATTTTAACTACTCAATTCTTTTACAATTGCTTTATAAATACTGTGAATACTCAACTGTGAAAAATATTGTTTTGGTTTGTTTTGTACATATGTGACAGAGGACTCCAGTCAGACAGACAAAGAGTTGTGACAGATGTGTAAATATTTTATAATAAATGTTCCTGTTTTAAATTTTGGTTTTCTTTGACTGTTTATTCATCCTTATGGTATATGTGTTATTAGTTTAAATTCTACAACTCTACAAGTTTAAAAAAAAGAGATGTATGAAGACTAAGAGGAGGATGAAACTTTTTCACATTAAATGTTTAATAATAACAAGTATTGTGAATAGGAAATAAGTTTCTAACATAATTGTTTATGAATCAAGATTTATAAAACACTAGTGGTGTCACTGGTGTCATTTTGGCTTTAAAATAAAAAAAAGCGAACTTATGTTTTATGAACAATTTGATGTTTTGATAATAACTAATAACTCCTTTCAATGTCACTGATAGTTTTAAAGACATTACTATTAAAATGTATAAATTACACTTGAAAGCTGTACACTAGTTGATTGTCAGTGTTTGTAAGTTTTTCAAGCTTTCTCTTTCTTGAAAGCTACTTCATTTTCCATGTCGAATGGCTATGTTGCAACACAACAGAGAGGAGAAGCTGAAATATATTTTTTCATATTTATGTATTCTTCTCATTCTCTAGTTGTTCTATTAAGATTCCTGTATTTTGTTGATATAAACCTAAACACTATGCTATTGCACTGCCAATGTATTAAACAGAAGCTCAATATGAACAGTAAGGAACAAGACTTGCCGTTAATCCTTAGAGCTATGGAAGATTTGTGTAGATAACTCGTGCTGGTTTTTCACCAGAATGAACTATTCTTCTTTGTTTGTCATTGACATCAATGAAGATGCTAAATAACAGTCTTTTGCTACCAAATTGATTTAACCTTCGTTGTGTCTATTCGTTGTGGGCCTTTCAATGATCTAGCAGTTTGGCAGATTCAGCCTGATTAACTGACAGAAAAACACAGAGACCACACGATAAAATCCACTGCCAATTATTCCAACAGTCTTTCACCATTCTCTGATACTGTACTTCTGAAGGAACTTTGGCTTATGCTGCTTTTTCATTTGACTGTTTTGGTTTTACGATATTTCTGCTAATTTCTTATGATTTGACAGCATCAGGTACTTGCTAAGCTTTCTTACTTTTATATGCTGTCACCCACTGGGACTGTGACCTAAAGTGACCCAAAAGTTTTAGGTCACTTTGGGTAATTGTTAATTCAGAATTAGGTGTGGTGAGACAGTTGGTGGCAGAGACTATCAATGGCTGTCTTTTGTTTTCATGTGTGAAGGGCAAGCAAGGGGGGGGGGGGGGGGGGGGGGCAAGTGACACTGTTGAAAAGGTTAGACTGAGACAAAAGATCATTTGAAGTTTTTTGAATGTCCCTCATGATTTCAATAAATACCTGTGCCACTGGTTTGTAAGCCACTTTGCTTTTAGCAAACGAGAAGAGGAGAGCTTTGGATTTTAACATTCTGAGGATTCGAGGACATTATTTTAGACCACTATAACAAACATCACAAGATATTATTTTTGAAAAACCCTGCCCTTGTGCAATTCTTGGTAAGTTTTATTTGTTGTAAATTGAATTTTATTTTTGGTGTAAAACCACATTTTAAATTTCAGTAACAGAATTTACTTTGTATTTAAGTTATTTTTTTATTGTTTGTGGGAGGGGTACCGGTGAAAAGTCTTTGGTTTGGTTTTCTGTTTTAGTGAATTTGGGCCATTAAGCCATTTTGTGGTCTTTTTTGAAAGACTGAAATCTGTGAAAGCTAGGCCGGGTAATTAGCCACTGATTTCTTATTACAAGTAAAGCACAACATGAATATAATGAAATACATGAAGTGTGGAACATTTTTGGCTGGTTTATGTGTGTTTAGCAGATTTTAAGCAGTTTAGTAACTGCTATTTCAATCATGCTTGTTTCTGCTGTCTTTGGTAGTTTTAGAAATGGTTTATATGACCATTTAGCTAAAATTATAAGGCTTCTGTGGATACTACGTGATATTTGCATGGAGGTTTTTGCATAACTCTTGAGCCACAGTACTGGTGGCTATAGAGCGTAAGAGGATAATTGTAATTTTTCACATAGCTGTGATTTGTTGTGCGTTCAATCCTTTTCTTTAAGCAAATTTGAGCAGCAGACAGCAAGAGTTGGTGAGCATTATCTTAATGTCATACATTGACTAATTTACACCTTCATTCTGGATGTGTAAAGCGCTTTGGGGTCCTTAGGGACTAGTAAAGCGATATAGAAATACAGGCCATTTACCATTTATATATATGTTTTGTGTTTTTTGAATGAATGTAATTGCATTACTGATCATTATTGTGAACTAACTACATGTTTATGTGTAAGTAAAGTCTCTTTGATGCTCTCATGTTTGTATATTGTTTGAATGTTGTGTAAAATGTAACTAATTAACCTCATACTTTATCATAAATAGAGAATGGCATATGCTTCCCCAACGAAGTTTGCTGGGATTAATGATCCTGAAGTTGAATCATTGCGTCAAGAATTTCAACTATCAACTGTAAGTAACAAATATTTCTTAAATTTTATTTATAGTGTAGAAAAATTTGTTTTTACGCTACATTACCTGTTACAGAGCTGGGCAGGATGCTGTGTTTAGTGTTTCTTGTGTTTGTTTGTTTGTTTGTTTGCTCTTTCATATAAGTCACTGTTAACCCTTGTGCCATACTGGGGCCTTTTTGGGTCCCCAGGGTGATCAACGTAAGTTTTTTAAAGGATGGCACAAGGTTAAGCTGAGACTTTTATACAGCTGTTGTTGTGATCTGGCACTACAAACATTACATTGTAGCGGCAGCATAGATTGAAGCGAATAACTGTTTTCTAATTTTGTTATGATCCAAAATATTTTGTAATTTCAGTATGCCTGCTTGGACCCAGGGGTCAGCAGAGAGGATCTATATACAAGGTGCTTGCAACTTCATGCCAAGGCAATGGACCTCTTGGTTCGGCAGGTGCGGCTCAGGCGTGCAGCCGAAAGAAAGATTTCTGTTTTAAAAGAACAGCTGGATGCTGAAAAAGAAATGCTGAATAACACTGCCCAGGAGCTGGATGCATTGCAAGCTTCGATTACATTCGCACGTGATGGTAAGTCTTAATGTATTGTTTGGATGGTATAAACAGTGAATGTTGGCTTCAGTGTCTTATTTTAAGAAATGGGACTTAGAAAAAATACTCTATGAATTACTATTGAACGACTGTCTACATACAAATAAACATGAATGCGAATTATTTATTTTAGTTTATGATAAATCATTTGGAGAAAATATTAAATCCATGATTAGTATCATGTTTTGTTTTCTTCATTTGTGATTTTATAAGGATTAGATATATGCAAATGTCTGTTTTACCCATGTATATTTGTTAAAGTTGTTTATAAATACTAACTGTCAAAAAATATTATTTGTTTTTGTTTTGTTCAGATGTGACAGAGGCCACCACTCAGACAGACGAAGACTTGTGACAGATGTTTTATAATAATGCTAAGTTTTCTTAGATTAATATATTTTTTCACATTTGACCCAAAGTGGCATGTTTTAGGTCACTTTGGGTAATTTTTAATTCAGAAATAGGTGTGGTGAGACAGTTAGTGGTAAAGACTATCAATGGCTGTCTTTTGTTTTCATGTGTGAAGGGGAAGCGGGGGGGGGGGGGGGGGGGGGGGGCAAACTTGAGGTCACACTGTTGAATGAATAAGTTGTAAGGCTGTGAAACCAAGGTGAGACTGAGTCTCACCTTGGTTTCTTTTGGCAAGGCCATCTTTTGGCAAGGCCAAGGGTGTGGACAACAGCTATGGAAATTAGTGTACTGCTGAATAAAGATTTTAACTACTCAATTCTTTTACAATTGCTTTATAAATACTGTGAATACTCAACTGTGAAAAATATTGTTTTGGTTTGTTTTGTACATATGTGACAGAGGACTCCAGTCAGACAGACAAAGAGTTGTGACAGATGTGTAAATATTTTATAATAAATGTTCCTGTTTTAAATTTTGGTTTTCTTTGACTGTTTATTCATCCTTATGGTATATGTGTTATTAGTTTAAATTCTACAACTCTACAAGTTTAAAAAAAAGAGATGTATGAAGACTAAGAGGAGGATGAAACTTTTTCACATTAAATGTTTAATAATAACAAGTATTGTGAATAGGAAATAAGTTTCTAACATAATTGTTTATGAATCAAGATTTATAAAACACTAGTGGTGTCACTGGTGTCATTTTGGCTTTAAAATAAAAAAAAGCGAACTTATGTTTTATGAACAATTTGATGTTTTGATAATAACTAATAACTCCTTTCAATGTCACTGATAGTTTTAAAGACATTACTATTAAAATGTATAAATTACACTTGAAAGCTGTACACTAGTTGATTGTCAGTGTTTGTAAGTTTTTCAAGCTTTCTCTTTCTTGAAAGCTACTTCATTTTCCATGTCGAATGGCTATGTTGCAACACAACAGAGAGGAGAAGCTGAAATATATTTTTTCATATTTATGTATTCTTCTCATTCTCTAGTTGTTCTATTAAGATTCCTGTATTTTGTTGATATAAACCTAAACACTATGCTATTGCACTGCCAATGTATTAAACAGAAGCTCAATATGAACAGTAAGGAACAAGACTTGCCGTTAATCCTTAGAGCTATGGAAGATTTGTGTAGATAACTCGTGCTGGTTTTTCACCAGAATGAACTATTCTTCTTTGTTTGTCATTGACATCAATGAAGATGCTAAATAACAGTCTTTTGCTACCAAATTGATTTAACCTTCGTTGTGTCTATTCGTTGTGGGCCTTTCAATGATCTAGCAGTTTGGCAGATTCAGCCTGATTAACTGACAGAAAAACACAGAGACCACACGATAAAATCCACTGCCAATTATTCCAACAGTCTTTCACCATTCTCTGATACTGTACTTCTGAAGGAACTTTGGCTTATGCTGCTTTTTCATTTGACTGTTTTGGTTTTACGATATTTCTGCTAATTTCTTATGATTTGACAGCATCAGGTACTTGCTAAGCTTTCTTACTTTTATATGCTGTCACCCACTGGGACTGTGACCTAAAGTGACCCAAAAGTTTTAGGTCACTTTGGGTAATTGTTAATTCAGAATTAGGTGTGGTGAGACAGTTGGTGGCAGAGACTATCAATGGCTGTCTTTTGTTTTCATGTGTGAAGGGCAAGCAAGGGGGGGCAAGTGACACTGTTGAAAAGGTTAGACTGAGACAAAAGATTGAATTGTGTCTTTTGGCAAAGCCAAGGGTGTGGACAACAGCTATGAAAATTAGTGTACTGCTGAATAAAGGTTTTAACTAGTCAAGGGAAAAAAGGTGTTGAGTACTGTTTATTGCATTGTAACTTCACTGGTTACTTTGTGACAGTCCCTCCCCTGTTGGCTTCTGTGATTGGATCATTTGAAGTTTTTTGAATGTCCCTCATGATTTCAATAAATACCTGTGCCACTGGTTTGTAAGCCACTTTGCTTTTAGCAAACGAGAAGAGGAGAGCTTTGGATTTTAACATTCTGAGGATTCGAGGACATTATTTTAGACCACTATAACAAACATCACAAGAGATTATTTTTGAAAAACCCTGCCCTTGTGCAATTCTTGGTAAGTTTTATTTGTTGTAAATTGAATTTTATTTTTGGTGTAAAACCACATTTTAAATTTCAGTAACAGAATTTACTTTGTATTTAAGTTATTTTTTTATTGTTTGTGGGAGGGTTACCGGTGAAAAGTCTTTGGTTTGGTTTTCTGTTTTAGTGAATTTGGGCCATTAAGCCATTTTGTGGTCTTTTTTGAAAGACTGAAATCTGTGAAAGCTAGGCCGGGTAATTAGCCACTGATTTCTTATTACAAGTAAAGCACAACATGAATATAATGAAATACATGAAGTGTGGAACATTTTTGGCTGGTTTATGTGTGTTTAGCAGATTTTAAGCAGTTTAGTAATTGCTATTTCAATCATGCTTGTTTCTGCTGTCTTTGGTAGTTTTAGAAATGGTTTATATGACCATTTAGCTAAAATTATAAGGCTTCTGTGGATACTACGTGATATTTGCATGGAGGTTTTTGCATAACTCTTGAGCCACAGTACTGGTGGCTATAGAGCGTAAGAGGATAATTGTAATTTTTCACATAGCTGTGATTTGTTGTGCGTTCATTGTGAGTTGTTAAATTTGCATCATGCTAATTATGCAGGTATTGAGAAAATTTTGTTATTGTCTCACATTTATTTTAGCCTTGTGAATCTGATGTTTAATTATTTTTGGTAGGTGCACAGGTATAGATTTTAACCTGAGCATAACTGGTCATTAAAAAAACCATGCCATTTATGGGTGGGGTTTTGTCTTTGTCACAATTTTAATTGCTAGGGTTAAGGTTTCTTTATTTCTGTTTCAGTCTGAAAATGACCTTTTTCTGATCTTATGTCAATAATGTTTAATTGTACAATATCTTTTTTGTATTAGGAGATCAAACTTCCTAAGGGACATCACGTACAGATACTTCAGAAGGCTTGCTGTGAACTTTCAGCAGAACAGCTGGATTTGGTGTGAACCAAGGTAAGTTATTAAAAATGCTGACTATAGCCTTACATGCTTGAGGTTTTAACAAGGGTTTTTTGACGTTTTTTGATGCTTCCTGTTAAGAGCAAAAAGTGGAAAGAGAAGGTTTAAAAAATGTTCTCCAGTATTGTTCAGTGGGTTGTTAAGTAGTCGTTCAGTGGGCTATTCAGTCGTTTGTTCAGTCAATGGTAGGGGGGGTGAGATTCTAATCTCAATGCACTCACCCCCCCCCCCCCCCCCCCACATCACTTGTATAAGTTAATAGTGTGGAGAATCTCATAAAGCCTTTAGGCAATCAAATGTAAATGACAATATTTATGAGTGTCTTAAGTTTTAAAATGGTCAGGTTTGATTTGAACATGACTGGAAGGTCATGTTCCACCCCCTTACTTTCACCATTCTCTGATACTGTACTTCTGAAGGAACTTTGGCTTATGCAGCTTTTTCATTTGACTGTTTTGGTTTTACGATATTTCTGCTAATTTCTTATGATTTGACAGCATCAGGTACTTGCTAAGCTTTCTTACTTTTATATGCTGTCATGGTCCTGGGTCGAGTGACCCAGTGTTTGAGTTTTTTGTATCTTTTGTATTCATTTGTGCCTTAGCTTAGTTCACCAAGTTAATTTCTAGATTGCTGTTTAGTCCTGTTTCTTAGTTGTTTGTGTCATCTCCCCCTGTACTCAGTGTCCCTAGTTCATGTGTCAAGTCTGCGTGGTTATGTTTAGTTCATGTCATGCCTAATCTCCATGTTTACCGTTTTACTTTGTAAGTTTGTGTCTAATGTCAGTGTATGTAGTTTCACCCTCCCTCCACACATTCTCCATTCGGTCAGCCACTAATTGTTAATTCAGAATTAGGTGTGGTGAGACAGTTAGTGGCAGAGACTATCAACTGATGTCTTTTGTTTTCATGTGTGAAGGGCAAGCAAGGGGGGGGGGGGGGGGGGGGGGGGGCCAAGTGACACTGTTGAAAAGGTTAGACTGAGACAAAAGATTGAATTGTGTCTTTTGGCAAAGCCAAGGGTGTGGACAACAGCTATGAAAATTAGTGTACTGCTGAATAAAGGTTTTAACTAGTCAAGGGAAAAAAGGTGTTGAGTACTGTTTATTGCATTGTAACTTCACTGGTTACTTTGTGACAGTCCCTCCCCTGTTGGCTTCTGTGATTGGATCATTTGAAGTTTTTTGAATGTCCCTCATGATTTCAATAAATACCTGTGCCACTGGTTTGTAAGCCACTTTGCTTTTAGCAAACGAGAAGAGGAGAGCTTTGGATTTTAACATTCTGAGGATTCGAGGACATTATTTTAGACCACTATAACAAACATCACAAGAGATTATTTTTGAAAAACCCTGCCCTTGTGCAATTCTTGGTAAGTTTTATTTGTTGTAAATTGAATTTTATTTTTGGTGTAAAACCACATTTTAAATTTCAGTAACAGAATTTACTTTGTATTTAAGTTATTTTTTTATTGTTTGTGGGAGGGTTACCGGTGAAAAGTCTTTGGTTTGGTTTTCTGTTTTAGTGAATTTGGGCCATTAAGCCATTTTGTGGTCTTTTTTGAAAGACTGAAATCTGTGAAAGCTAGGCTGGGTAATTAGCCACTGATTTCTTATTACAAGTAAAGCACAACATGAATATAATGAAATACATGAAGTGTGGAACATTTTTGGCTGGTTTATGTGTGTTTAGCAGATTTTAAGCAGTTTAGTAACTGCTATTTCAATCATGCTTGTTTCTGCTGTCTTTGGTAGTTTTAGAAATGGTTTATATGACCATTTAGCTAAAATTATAAGGCTTCTGTGGATACTACGTGATATTTGCATGGAGGTTTTTGCATAACTCTTGAGCCACAGTACTGGTGGCTATAGAGCGTAAGAGGATAATTGTAATTTTTCACATAGCTGTGATTTGTTGTGCGTTCATTGTGAGTTGTTAAATTTGCATCATGCTAATTATGCAGGTATTGAGAAAATTTTGTTATTGTCTCACATTTATTTTAGCCTTGTGAATCTGATGTTTAATTATTTTTGGTAGGTGCACAGGTATAGATTTTAACCTGAGCATAACTGGTCATTAAAAAAACCATGCCATTTATGGGTGGGGTTTTGTCTTTGTCACAATTTTAATTGCTAGGGTTAAGGTTTCTTTATTTCTGTTTCAGTCTGAAAATGACCTTTTTCTGATCTTATGTCAATAATGTTTAATTGTACAATATCTTTTTTGTATTAGGAGATCAAACTTCCTAAGGGACATCACGTACAGATACTTCAGAAGGCTTGCTGTGAACTTTCAGCAGAACAGCTGGATTTGGTGTGAACCAAGGTAAGTTATTAAAAATGCTGACTATAGCCTTACATGCTTGAGGTTTTAACAAGGGTTTTTTGACGTTTTTTGATGCTTCCTGTTAAGAGCAAAAAGTGGAAAGAGAAGGTTTAAAAAATGTTCTCCAGTATTGTTCAGTGGGTTGTTAAGTAGTCGTTCAGTGGGCTATTCAGTCGTTTGTTCAGTCAATGGTAGGGGGGGTGAGATTCTAATCTCAATGCACTCACCCCCCCCCCTCCCCCCCCCACATCACTTGTATAAGTTAATAGTGTGGAGAATCTCATAAAGCCTTTAGGCAATCAAATGTAAATGACAATATTTATGAGTGTCTTAAGTTTTAAAATGGTCAGGTTTGATTTGAACATGACTGGAAGGTCATGTTCCACCCCCTTACTTTCACCATTCTCTGATACTGTACTTCTGAAGGAACTTTGGCTTATGCAGCTTTTTCATTTGACTGTTTTGGTTTTACGATATTTCTGCTAATTTCTTATGATTTGACAGCATCAGGTACTTGCTAAGCTTTCTTACTTTTATATGCTGTCATGGTCCTGGGTCGAGTGACCCAGTGTTTGAGTTTTTTGTATCTTTTGTATTCATTTGTGCCTTAGCTTAGTTCACCAAGTTAATTTCTAGATTGCTGTTTAGTCCTGTTTCTTAGTTGTTTGTGTCATCTCCCCCTGTACTCAGTGTCCCTAGTTCATGTGTCAAGTCTGCGTGGTTATGTTTAGTTCATGTCATGCCTAATCTCCATGTTTACCGTTTTACTTTGTAAGTTTGTGTCTAATGTCAGTGTATGTAGTTTCACCCTCCCTCCACACATTCTCCATTCGGTCAGCCACTAATTGTTAATTCAGAATTAGGTGTGGTGAGACAGTTAGTGGCAGAGACTATCAACTGATGTCTTTTGTTTTCATGTGTGAAGGGCAAGCAAGGGGGGGGGGGGGGGGGGGGGGGGGCAAGTGACACTGTTGAAAAGGTTAGACTGAGACAAAAGATTGAATTGTGTCTTTTGGCAAAGCCAAGGGTGTGGACAACAGCTATGAAAATTAGTGTACTGCTGAATAAAGGTTTTAACTAGTCAAGGGAAAAAAGGTGTTGAGTACTGTTTATTGCATTGTAACTTCACTGGTTACTTTGTGACAGTCCCTCCCCTGTTGGCTTCTGTGATTGGATCATTTGAAGTTTTTTGAATGTCCCTCATGATTTCAATAAATACCTGTGCCACTGGTTTGTAAGCCACTTTGCTTTTAGCAAACGAGAAGAGGAGAGCTTTGGATTTTAACATTCTGAGGATTCGAGGACATTATTTTAGACCACTATAACAAACATCACAAGAGATTATTTTTGAAAAACCCTGCCCTTGTGCAATTCTTGGTAAGTTTTATTTGTTGTAAATTGAATTTTATTTTTGGTGTAAAACCACATTTTAAATTTCAGTAACAGAATTTACTTTGTATTTAAGTTATTTTTTTATTGTTTGTGGGAGGGTTACCGGTGAAAAGTCTTTGGTTTGGTTTTCTGTTTTAGTGAATTTGGGCCATTAAGCCATTTTGTGGTCTTTTTTGAAAGACTGAAATCTGTGAAAGCTAGGCTGGGTAATTAGCCACTGATTTCTTATTACAAGTAAAGCACAACATGAATATAATGAAATACATGAAGTGTGGAACATTTTTGGCTGGTTTATGTGTGTTTAGCAGATTTTAAGCAGTTTAGTAATTGCTATTTCAATCATGCTTGTTTCTGCTGTCTTTGGTAGTTTTAGAAATGGTTTATATGACCATTTAGCTAAAATTATAAGGCTTCTGTGGATACTACGTGATATTTGCATGGAGGTTTTTGCATAACTCTTGAGCCACAGTACTGGTGGCTATAGAGCGTAAGAGGATAATTGTAATTTTTCACATAGCTGTGATTTGTTGTGCGTTCATTGTGAGTTGTTAAATTTGCATCATGCTAATTATGCAGGTATTGAGAAAATTTTGTTATTGTCTCACATTTATTTTAGCCTTGTGAATCTGATGTTTAATTATTTTTGGTAGGTGCACAGGTATAGATTTTAACCTGAGCATAACTGGTCATTAAAAAAACCATGCCATTTATGGGTGGGGTTTTGTCTTTGTCACAATTTTAATTGCTAGGGTTAAGGTTTCTTTATTTCTGTTTCAGTCTGAAAATGACCTTTTTCTGATCTTATGTCAATAATGTTTAATTGTACAATATCTTTTTTGTATTAGGAGATCAAACTTCCTAAGGGACATCACGTACAGATACTTCAGAAGGCTTGCTGTGAACTTTCAGCAGAACAGCTGGATTTGGTGTGAACCAAGGTAAGTTATTAAAAATGCTGACTATAGCCTTACATGCTTGAGGTTTTAACAAGGGTTTTTTGACGTTTTTTGATGCTTCCTGTTAAGAGCAAAAAGTGGAAAGAGAAGGTTTAAAAAATGTTCTCCAGTATTGTTCAGTGGGTCGTTAAGTAGTCGTTCAGTGGGCTATTCAGTCGTTTGTTCAGTCAATGGCAGGGGGGGTGAGATTCTAATCTCAATGCACTCACCCCCCCCCCCCCCCCCCACATCACTTGTATAAGTTAATAGTGTGGAGAATCTCATAAAGCCTTTAGGCAATCAAATGTAAATGACAATATTTATGAGTGTCTTAAGTTTTAAAATGGTCAGGTTTGATTTGAACATGACTGGAAGGTCATGTTCCACCCCCTTACTTTCACCATTCTCTGATACTGTACTTCTGAAGGAACTTTGGCTTATGCAGCTTTTTCATTTGACTGTTTTGGTTTTACGATATTTCTGCTAATTTCTTATGATTTGACAGCATCAGGTACTTGCTAAGCTTTCTTACTTTTATATGCTGTCATGGTCCTGGGTCGAGTGACCCAGTGTTTGAGTTTTTTGTATCTTTTGTATTCATTTGTGCCTTAGCTTAGTTCACCAAGTTAATTTCTAGATTGCTGTTTAGTCCTGTTTCTTAGTTGTTTGTGTCATCTCCCCCTGTACTCAGTGTCCCTAGTTCATGTGTCAAGTCTGCGTGGTTATGTTTAGTTCATGTCATGCCTAATCTCCATGTTTACCGTTTTACTTTGTAAGTTTGTGTCTAATGTCAGTGTATGTAGTTTCACCCTCCCTCCACACATTCTCCATTCGGTCAGCCACTAATTGTTAATTCAGAATTAGGTGTGGTGAGACAGTTAGTGGCAGAGACTATCAACTGATGTCTTTTGTTTTCATGTGTGAAGGGCAAGCAAGGGGGGGGGGGGGGGGGGGGGGGCAAGTGACACTGTTGAAAAGGTTAGACTGAGACAAAAGATTGAATTGTGTCTTTTGGCAAAGCCAAGGGTGTGGACAACAGCTATGAAAATTAGTGTACTGCTGAATAAAGGTTTTAACTAGTCAAGGGAAAAAAGGTGTTGAGTACTGTTTATTGCATTGTAACTTCACTGGTTACTTTGTGACAGTCCCTCCCCTGTTGGCTTCTGTGATTGGATCATTTGAAGTTTTTTGAATGTCCCTCATGATTTCAATAAATACCTGTGCCACTGGTTTGTAAGCCACTTTGCTTTTAGCAAACGAGAAGAGGAGAGCTTTGGATTTTAACATTCTGAGGATTCGAGGACATTATTTTAGACCACTATAACAAACATCACAAGAGATTATTTTTGAAAAACCCTGCCCTTGTGCAATTCTTGGTAAGTTTTATTTGTTGTAAATTGAATTTTATTTTTGGTGTAAAACCACATTTTAAATTTCAGTAACAGAATTTACTTTGTATTTAAGTTATTTTTTTATTGTTTGTGGGAGGGTTACCGGTGAAAAGTCTTTGGTTTGGTTTTCTGTTTTAGTGAATTTGGGCCATTAAGCCATTTTGTGGTCTTTTTTGAAAGACTGAAATCTGTGAAAGCTAGGCTGGGTAATTAGCCACTGATTTCTTATTACAAGTAAAGCACAACATGAATATAATGAAATACATGAAGTGTGGAACATTTTTGGCTGGTTTATGTGTGTTTAGCAGATTTTAAGCAGTTTAGTAATTGCTATTTCAATCATGCTTGTTTCTGCTGTCTTTGGTAGTTTTAGAAATGGTTTATATGACCATTTAGCTAAAATTATAAGGCTTCTGTGGATACTACGTGATATTTGCATGGAGGTTTTTGCATAACTCTTGAGCCACAGTACTGGTGGCTATAGAGCGTAAGAGGATAATTGTAATTTTTCACATAGCTGTGATTTGTTGTGCGTTCATTGTGAGTTGTTAAATTTGCATCATGCTAATTATGCAGGTATTGAGAAAATTTTGTTATTGTCTCACATTTATTTTAGCCTTGTGAATCTGATGTTTAATTATTTTTGGTAGGTGCACAGGTATAGATTTTAACCTGAGCATAACTGGTCATTAAAAAAACCATGCCATTTATGGGTGGGGTTTTGTCTTTGTCACAATTTTAATTGCTAGGGTTAAGGTTTCTTTATTTCTGTTTCAGTCTGAAAATGACCTTTTTCTGATCTTATGTCAATAATGTTTAATTGTACAATATCTTTTTTGTATTAGGAGATCAAACTTCCTAAGGGACATCACGTACAGATACTTCAGAAGGCTTGCTGTGAACTTTCAGCAGAACAGCTGGATTTGGTGTGAACCAAGGTAAGTTATTAAAAATGCTGACTATAGCCTTACATGCTTGAGGTTTTAACAAGGGTTTTTTGACGTTTTTTGATGCTTCCTGTTAAGAGCAAAAAGTGGAAAGAGAAGGTTTAAAAAATGTTCTCCAGTATTGTTCAGTGGGTCGTTAAGTAGTCGTTCAGTGGGCTATTCAGTCGTTTGTTCAGTCAATGGCAGGGGGGGTGAGATTCTAATCTCAATGCACTCACCCCCCCCCCCCCCCCCACATCACTTGTATAAGTTAATAGTGTGGAGAATCTCATAAAGCCTTTAGGCAATCAAATGTAAATGACAATATTTATGAGTGTCTTAAGTTTTAAAATGGTCAGGTTTGATTTGAACATGACTGGAAGGTCATGTTCCACCCCCTTACTTTAGTGTTCGTAGTCATAATAGAGATTGACAGACCACATGACTTTCATGCATTGCATGCCGGGCACTAGTGGCAAAACAATTAAAGCAATGCATCAAATGCAAGCATTTGCAGCACCGCAAAACGTTCATTCTCCGGTTCTAATACCTTCTTGCTTTTACTTTGCCCCCCAAAAGAGGTATGTACAAAAACGAAGGAGAACAATACCGCTCCGTACAAAGACAAACTTGATGAAAAGTCAAAGAAAAGATACGAGGAAAAAAATCAAAAGAGTGAAAGGGTTAGACCCTTACGAGCACACAGAGTGGACAAAAGAGTTAGCGAGAGCCCAACTTTCACCACGCTCAAATTGATAATCATACGGTTCTTGGAGTGAGTGCATACACTCATGAAGTTTTTAGTAACTTCAGGTCACTTTAACAAGCCCAGGTCTAGTTTACCGACAGATGGGTACAGGACCTTGAAATGCACCGTGTAGAATGAAAGACCATCGTACGTATCATAAGTTTACCAGTCTCACAAATCGTCTTCATAAATACACATTCGTTAACCATTTATTAATAGGACCTTTAAGCTCAACGGTAATTAATTAGTAGTGGAAATATTTTCTGGTTCATTACAGAAATGTAGCAGTGACAATAATATTGTATGCTGTAATCGTACTGCGCAATTAGTGATACAAAAAAAAAGTTTTATCCTGTGAATAAAAGTATATGTTTTTGTTAATGTACCATGGTAATAAAAGAAACGAAACGCAATATTGTGTCAGGACAATTCAGTATTTATGCACAATAAACACAGGCGCATAGCGCGACAATTTCTGTTCAGCGCCAGACTTGCTTGTAACCTATATCAACAATTCTGTTATGAAGAATGACATATTAGCTACTACAAAACACTGACCTTTGTGTAAATGCTTGGAGCAAACTAACATGTGAGCTGGAGTGTGGATGTTTGTTTAATATATTTTTTTTCTCTTTTTATTGTAGATGCCAAGAAAAAAGGGTTTTCGCATGCGGCGCACACCAAGAATCACCTCTGGTAAGTCCAATGCTAACCCAAATGTTTGCATTTGTGCAGAGAAGTTGCAAGCATCCATTGTTGCTGGGACTGCTGTTCAATGTGCACCATCCACTTCAGATGTGAATGCCTTAATTGCCTGCAGTGTTGTGGCTGCAATCAAGCATATGATAGCTCCAGTGTGTACATGGAAACCAGAGGATGTTGATGATATATGTGTAGAGGGGTGCCAGTTAGGTAGGTATATAGCTAAGGCAAGACAGGACATTGGCAGCAAGCATAGCGTTTGCAGGCTGATTGGGCAGCACACTGTGTTTGGCCAAAGATGGAAAGTTGATATTGGCCCGCCAGTTTACATAGATTTTGGGCTGTCGGAAGGGGAAGCTGTGTTGTATGAAAAGCTGCAGGAACATCTGTTGAGGGATGGCATGTGTCTGTTGGATCTTCACACTGCAGTTAGTGTCATCATTCATCACAAGAATTATTTTGTTGTTGTTGATTGTGGCACACGTAATGCAGCTGGGCTGGCATCTGAGATTGGCACAGCTGTGGCTGTTTTTAACACATGCCTTGACGACCTGATGCTTCACATCAGAAATTTACAGACGTCTTTAGATGCACAATGGTATGCTGTTAGCAGCATTTCTGTGCAGGCAGGTCAAGTTGATGTTGACGTGGAGAGCAGTGCAGTGTTTGTGGACAGGGATGTTGACACGAATCTTACAGCTAAAGTTGATAACACTTCTGTCAACCTTGAAACTGTTAATGCTGTCACGGGAGTTGGAGCAGAGGATAGCTGTTGCATTATAAAGAGTGTGAGAGGATCATTTCACCAGGCTGATGATCGATTTAAATATGGAGGAGTTCAGTGTATGGCTATAGGTCTGGTTAGCCTGGCAAAACATAAAGTTGATAGCGTCTTTTCATGGGAGACAAAAGTTCTTGACAGAGTTGTAGTTTTAGGTGACCTTTTGTACACCAATTTGAGAGACGGCAACATGATAAGCAACTCATCCAGTGTGTTGTGTGTCCCTGATTTGCCTAAAAAGTATTGTATTGATGGGCAAAACTTTGAGTTTGAGTATGGAGATTTTGTCAGTGGGGATGTTGATGTGCTTGAAGGGGAACTCATTGAGAATGGTGTCTACACTACCCTGCAGACTGGGCTGCAAAAGATCTGTGCCATGTATAATACATGTCTTCTGACATTGTGTGGCAGTACATGTGCAGTCATTTCTGAGAATGGACAATATGCACTAGTTGATTCTCATGCACGCAGTGCTGTGGGTTTGGTCAGTGAGCAGGGAAGAAGTGTTGTTTTGTGCTTCAGGTCACTTGAAGATGTGGTCAGACACATCTGCCAGCTGGCAACGGGCCTGAGTCAGAAGCAAAAGCCTTTTGAAGTAGCTGGTGTTTGTGTTAGGTACCTTATGGTGTCTGATAGTGCCACACCCAAAGACAGTTGTGAAAAAACGTGCAAAACCTTTACACCAGAATCAAGTTGTGATTCAATCCAGAATGAACCAAACATCAGTGATGTTATCATCGTGGAGTCTTTAATAGAGGCAGAGAGTTGCAAAATGTCTGGAAAGACCTTGAGTTGTTCTGAGTATAATTTGGGGTTATTATGTAATGATGCAACAAGAAAGCGCAAGATTTCAGTGGGTCACAGTGAAGCTAAGAAGTTAAAACAGTATGATGTGTCTCAGGTGAATTCAGATGTTGAATTTGTTAGTGAAGTGACAAACAACAAGCTGGTGTTTAGTCCCATTTCTGAGTGGGTTTGTCAGGCTTTGTGCACACAGTTAAATGTGGAGTTTGAAAAAATTAGTGTACCAGCGTCTACATGTGTTGGTTTGTTAGGTGTTCCATGCAAAAATGAAAGTATAGTGGCTGATGGGAACTGTTTCTTCAGAGCTATTTCCCAGGTTGTGACTGGCACACAAAAGCACCATCGCAAGATAAGACTTGCCATTGTGAAAGAGTTGGAGAGGAATGCTGCAATATATAGAAATATTTTAAGATCAGAGTATTCAACAGTTGCAGACTACATTCAGAAATCTAAAATGAGAAATGTTAACAGCTGGGCTACAGAAGTTGAAATCCAAGCAACTGCTAATTGTTTAGGAGTTGATGTATTTACATTTCATGATGAGCGTTGGCTAAAATATGGCTGTAATGGCAAGCTTTTGTCAGAAAAGGGAATCTATTTAGAAAATCGTCATGGGAATCATTATGAGACGGTGGTCTGTGTTCATAAGCCTCAACTGCAGACCTGTTATGGCTACTGCAAAATCAGTGCATCTGTTATCAAAGGATACAGCACTAGGTTAAAGAGTAAGGATAGTTTTTTTTTTGACAAAACACAGGATCACACATTTTGTGCAGATGAAGTAGTGTTAGATACACATGCTGATGGTGAGGTTTTGAATGACGCAAGTCAGTTTAGCTTCAGTCCCATTTCCAATGGAGTTGCACAAAGTTTATGCTATAAATTTAATGTTGACTTTCAGAAGCAGGATAACAAAGTTCACACTGTTTATGGTCATTTAGGTGTTGTTTGTAAAACAAATAAGGTTATAGAGGACAGCAATAGTTTCTTTAGGGCTTTATCTGAAGTAATCAGTGGTTCTGAGAAAAGTCATAGAAAAATAAGGCTTGCTGTTTTGAAGTATATGGAAAACAATGGTGAAGAGCACATGAAGTTCGTGGTAAAAGATTATGTTTCAATATCTGAGTATATTTCAAAGTCACAAATGAAGTATGTTGGGAATCCTGCTACTGACACAGAATTTCAGGCTGCAGCAAATGCTTTTGGATTGGACATATTTATGTTTAATGGAGATAAATGGCACAAGTATAGCTGCACAAGTACAGATACCACAAATGAAGGGATATACTTGAAATGTGAAAATAGTCATTTTGTGCCAGTAATTTGTGTGCAACATTTTAATAAGGAGGGTTGTTTTGGTTTATGCAGAGCGACTAATTTATCTACACCACAGCACATGTGTAGAGGAAAAACAAAAGAAGCAATGAAGGATACATTAAATATATGTAGTTCATCAACTAAACATATGGTTTCTAAGCATTCAAAAAAGAAAAAGTATTTTAAAAATCAAATTGCATACCAAGTAAATGCATTACATAAGGAAAAGGTGAAGGCAAGGAGCATAAAAAAATATCAAAAAGATTTGTTGCATAGGCAAAAGGTAAAAGAAATAAGCACCTGGAAATATAAGCAAAATGTATCTCATAAAGAAAAGGTTAAAGAAAATAGCATCAGGAAATACAAGCAAAATGTATCTCATAAAGAAAAGGTTAAAGAAATGAGCATCAGGAAATACAAGCAAAATGTATCTCATAAAGAAAAGGTTAAAGAAATGAGCATCAGGAAATACAAGCAAAATGTATCTCATAAAGAAAAGGTTAAAGAAAATAGCATCAGGAAATACAAGAAAAATGTATCTCACAAAGAAAAGGTTAAAGAAATGAGCATCAGGAAATACAAGCAAAATGTATCTCATAAAGAAAAGGTTAAAGAAATGAGCATCAGGAAATACAAGAAAAATGTATCTCACAAAGAAAAGGTTAAAGAAATGAGCATCAGGAAATACAAGAAAAATGTATCTCACAAAGAAAAGGTTAAAGAAAATAGCATCAGGAAATACAAGAAAAATGTATCTCACAAAGAAAAGGTTAAAGAAAATAGCATCAGGAAATACAAGCAAAATGTATCTCATAAAGAAAAGGTTAAAGAAATGAGCATCAGGAAATACAAGCAAAATGTATCTCATAAAGAAAAGGTTAAAGAAATGAGCATCAGGAAATACAAGCAAAATGTATCTCATAAAGAAAAGGTTAAAGAAATGAGCATCAGGAAATACAAGCAAAATGTATCTCATAAAGAAAAGGTTAAAGAAATGAGCATCAGGAAATATAAGCAAAATGTATCTCATAGAGAAAAGGTTAAAGAAATGAGCATCGGGAAATACAAGCAAAATGTATCTCATAAAGAAAAGCTAAAAGAAATCAGTATAAGGAAATACAAATTAAATGAGTTGCATAGGCAAAATTTAAAAGCAGTAAGTTTTAAAAAGTATCATGGAAATCTAGAATATAAAAGGCGTGCTATTGCTGGTGTCAGCTTGAAAAGGCAGCAAAGGAAAGAAAAGGGAGAGCAGTTTGATTTTGTGATGACAAATTTTTTAGATAAAATAAAAGATGGACCAGATTTTGTTTGCTGTGTCTGCCATAGGTTGTTATTTAGACATCAGGTGTTACATTGTCAAAAAAACTATTATAACAAAACTAAAACTGCAGCACTGATTGCAGAAAAATGTTTAACTGAAGACTATTTACACAAATGTAATAAAGATTGTACAAATCCATGTCACTGGTTGGAGACAGTTAAAGCTAAACTATGGATCTGTTATACATGCCATTATAAAATTAATAAAAATGAAGTTCCTCCAGAGTCTGTAAAAAACCATTTAGAAGTTCATCCCATTCCACCTGAATTGGCATGTTTAAATAGCTTAGAACAACATTTAATAGCTTTACATATACCATTTATGAAAATGCTAGCCTTACCTAAGGGTGGACAAAATGGAGTACATGGACCAGTGACATGTGTACCAGCAAACATTGTGGAAACCACCAATGTCTTACCCCGTTCTAGCATGGAAGGATCTTTATTACCAGTAAAGCTAAAGCGCAAGTTAACTTACAAAGGCCACTATCAATACCAGTTTGTTGACACTATCCACATAAGACAGGCTTTACAATATTTAAAAGAGTCAAATGTGCATTATAAAGATGTAGAATTCAATGAAAGTTGGCAAAATCAGTTTTGTATGCATCAAGAGGAAGCTGTGGAAGAGGAGAGTGATAAAAATGCAGTAAGCGGTGTTATATCTTCAAATGTTGATGACGAGCTTTTACATGACAGACAGCAGCACGGTATGTTTCAGGACACATGTCTCATGCCTGTTGATATTGGTCAGGAAGCACTAGATCAATATTTTACTAACATATTAAATCTAGCTCCAGCAGAAGGGAATAATCCTGTAAAATTACTTTCTGATCATGCAAATGAAGCCAAATGTTTCCCAGTGTTATTTCCAAAGGGGGTGAATACATATCATGAAAACAGAGAGAAGCGTTTGACACTGTCCCGTTATTTTAATAACCGGATTTTACATGCTGATGGCAGGTTTGCACAAAATGTTGAATATATCTTTTTTGCTCAGTATATGTCTGAGATTGAACAGGTTATCTCTAATGTGTCAATAGCATTGCGAAAAGGAAAAGGTGATTGTACATATCAGAATGTTAGCCATGAGTTGTTGAAAGATGAAGAGTCTTTGAAGAAGTTGTTGGAGTTTGATGATGGGTACCGTTTTCTTAAACCTATTAGAGGTACTCCAGCTTTTTGGCAGGCAGCACAGCGTGACCTCTTAGCTTGTGTTCGTCAGCTTGGTATACCCACTTGGTTTTGTTCATTTTCGTCAGCTGACATGCGATGGACAAATCTTCTTTATAGTATTTTGAAACAGCAAGGTAGAACAGAAACAGTTGAACAGTTAGAGTGGGCAGACAGGTGTGATCTGCTGCGTCGAAATCCTGTGACTGCAGCAAGGATGTTTGACTTTCGGTGGCATTGTTTTTTGAAGGAGGTACTCATGTCTCCATTGCATCCGATTGGTAAAATTAAGGATTACTTTTACAGAGTGGAATTTCAACAGCGAGGTTCACCTCATGTGCACTGTCTGTTTTGGATTGAGAATGCTCCACAGATTGATAAAAATACAGATGAAGAGGTGATTCAGTTTATTGATGAATATGTAACTTGTGAATTGCCTTCACAAGATGAGACTTTATTGGACATTGTCTCATCTGTACAACAGCATTCAAAGCGGCATTCTAAAACTTGCAAAAAAAAAAACACAGTTTGCCGGTTTAATTTTCCCAGGCCACCATCCAGTCGAACATTTATATGTCATAGGAAAAGTGATATTTCCGAGCAAATATGCAAGTGTCAAGTGGATAAGAGAGAAGATGATTTACAACAATGTGCCTGTGAAAGTCAGCGTCAGCAAGACTCTTTTAAGATGAGAAGAAAGCAGGCAAGTGATATCTTAACAACAATCAAGAAAGCTCTTTCAGATGAGAGTAGGAGTTTTGAAAGTGTGGAGCATTTGTTTCAGAGTTTAGGTATGAATCAGGCAACTTTTGAGGAGGCATACAAATGCTTTAGTCGAAATACACATGTTGTGTTGAAAAGGCAGGTAAACGAGGTTTGGATAAATCAATACAGTAAGCCACTGTTGAAATGTTACAATGCTAATTTGGATATTCAATTTGTAATTGATGCTTATGCCTGCTGTGTTTACATAATTTCTTACATGTCAAAATCTGAAAAAGAGATGGGTTTGTTGTTAGGTAATGCTCAGAAGGAAGCATATAAAGATGGAAATGTTAGTGCAAGGGAGGCTTTGAAGTCATTAGGCAGCGTATACCTTCATAACAGAGATGTTAGTGCTCAGGAGGCTGTGTATAGGCTAACAAATATGCATCTAAAAGAATGTTCTAGGAAAGTTGTGTTTGTGCCAACAGGGGACAATGTAGTTAAAATGAGTTTGCCCTTAAAAGTGTTAAGACAAAAAGCAACATCACAGGATTTAACAGCAGAGGACATGTGGATGACTAGTATTGTAGACCGGTATACAAATAGACCAAAAAGCAGTGATTTTAATGATATGTGTATGGCCACATTTGCCTCCGAATATCGTGTTTTGAGTAAAAATGAAAAATCCACTAAGCCAATACAGTTGAACAATAGATGTGGTTTTGTTACTAAGAGAACACGGTCACAACCTGCAGTTGTTCGTTATGCACGATTTTCAGAGACTAAAAATACTGAATTGTTTTATCAGAGTATTATGCAGTTGTTTTTGCCATATCGTGTAGATCAGGAACTAAAGCCTTCAAACTATACAACATTTGAACAGTTTTACAAGAATGGTGTTGTGAAGTTTAGCGATGGATTTCTGCATTCAGTGAAATCAGTTGTTGATGCAAATAGACGTAAGTTTGAAATAAACGCAGATAAACTGGATAATGTTCAAAATACAATTGATTTGGATGGTGTAACAGAAGATGCCTGGTGTGAGCTTTGTCCAGAACAGGAGTTGGAGCGTTTAGAGTGTGAGCAGGAATGGAAAGATAAAGAGCAAATAGGGGAAGAAGACAATGAGAATATTCCAGATTTAGCTGTGTGCAGCCAACAGGTTTCACATTTAGAAAAGAGAAATGACATTATGCCCAGAAGAGACGGTTTGGCTTTAATTAGATCTCTAAATGAGACACAGCTTTCAGTCTTTTATCAGATTAGGCAGTGGTGCTTGGATAAGACAGTAGGCAAAAACCCAGATCCATTGCATGTATTTATTACTGGAGGTGCAGGAACAGGGAAAAGCCATTTGATTAAAGCAATTCACTATGAAGCAGCAAGGTTATTGTCACCAATGTGTCGTCATCCTGAAAATGTTTGTGTTTTATTAACTGCGCCTACTGGGATTGCTGCATATAACTTACATGCAACAACAATCCACAACACATTTAGCATTGGTAAAGATGTCCGCTTACCTTACACCCCTCTGGGTGAGGAAAAGTTAAATTGCCTACGTGCTAAATATTGTGATCTGCAGATCCTGATAATTGATGAAATCTCCATGGTTGATCAGAGACTAATGGCTTACATCCATGGTAGATTAAGACAGATTAAACAAATTGGAGATTTTTCGCCTTTTGGAAATGTTAGTGTTATTACTGTTGGAGACTTTTTTCAGTTGCCTCCAGTAAAAGGAAAACCCCTGTATGTTGAGGATGTTGGTATGAACTTGTGGTCTAGTCTATTTAGGGTTGTTGAACTAAATAAAATAGTAAGGCAGAGCGATGTTGGGTTTGCAGAATTATTAAACAGGTTAAGAACTCACATTAAAGGGGCTCCATTATTAGAAAAGGACATTAAAAGCTTAAAGCATTGTGAAACTGGTGAAGTTAGCTCAGCTTTACACATTTTTCCAACAAACAAACAAGTAAATGAGCATAATATGCAGCAGTTGTTTAAGATGTGTCCTGATTATGTTGAGATACCTGCTCAGGATTTTGTCAATAGTAGGAAAACAGGGAAACTGGAGTTAAAAACTGGACATCATGCCAAAACATATAACACATGTTTGAATGAAAAGCTTCTCTTGGGGAAAGGTGCCCGCGTAATGTTGTGTAAAAATGTAGATGTAATGGATGGTCTTGTTAATGGTGTATGTGGTACGGTAACACACATAGTTTATCTTACTGAGGACAAGAAGCTTCCCAAAACCATTTACGTAAAATTCGATGACAATCATATAGGTGCACAAAGGAGGAAAAACTGTGTGTATTACCCAGCACTTGAAATAGGCTCTACAGGTATTGAAGCAGAAGAAGAAAAGGTAACTGAGAAAGGTGGATTGCGGCGGCAGTTTCCACTGAAACTTGCATGGGCTTGTACAGTACATAAGGTACAAGGAGTTACTGTTGATGATGCAGTAGTGTCTCTTAAAAATGTGTTTGCTCCAGGACAGGCATATGTTGCCTTAAGTCGTGTTAGGAGTTTGTCAGGTTTAATAATTCAAGATTTCAATGAAAAAGCTATTTACTCTAAAGGTGGTGTAAAGGATGTAATCGAAAGAATGCCCCAATTTTTGTCTGAAAATACAGCATGTACTAAGACACACGATTTCACAGTAGTGTTAATGAATGTGCAGAATTTAACTCTACATGTAGCTGATCTGGTATTGTGCACACAGCATTTGCAGCCTAACTGTATTGCTGTTACAGAGACATGGATGTCTGCCGATTCTTCATTAGACACTGTAAAAATTGACGGTTATGGGTTTCAGCATAATCCACGAAGTGCATCTTACACTAGAAGTAACCCAACATTTATTGAAATACAAAGCCAACAGCATGGTGGCGTTGGCATGTATACTGCAGACAGTTTGACATCTGAAATTATAGCTATACCAGATGCCAATTTAGAATGTTTACTTTGCAACTATTGTACATGGAACATTTTAATAGCAGTTATTTATCGGCCTCCTTCTTATACCATGGCACTGTTTAAACAAAACCTAGGAAAGTTACTTGATTGGCTAGATAAAAAAAGTAATACAGTAGTAGTAATGGGAGATTTTAATGACAATGTTCTAAAATCTTCAAGTATTTGCAAGTTTGTCACAGACAAAGGATTCATTCAACATGTAACACAGCCCACCACGGAGAAGGGCACATTAATTGATCATGTGTATGTTAAAACAACACATTATGATGTAAAAGCTGTAGTCTTTCCAACATATTTTAGTGACCATGAAGGGATTTTTTGTACGTTTAAATCCAAGACTCCTACATGACAAAAGGGCAGTGAGCAGCAGTGTGTGTGTGTGTGTGTGTGTGTGTAAATTTATGTAAATAATGACCTAAAAGTACAAAAAGCACAGCTAACCATGAGAGAAAAGAAATATTCCGCTCTTCTCCTCTCTACTCTTCTTCCCTTTTCTGGGATGCAGTGGGGAGGTAGAGCGTACAGCCTAAACCGGCGGGGAGGTGTGGGAAGCCAGACCAGGCGCCCCCCTTCTAGCTCCCTCTCTGCTCTCTCCTATCTTGTCCCTTTTGTCTTACTTCTCTCTATCACCTATTCTATCCCGTTGAAGAAGTTATCCTCCGTAAATGCTAAGGAGAAAAGAAATATTCCGCTCTTCTCCTCTCTACTCTTCTTCCCTTTTCTGGAACGCAGTGGGGAGGTAGAGCGTACAGCCTAAACCGGCGGGGAGGTGTGGGAAGCCAGACCAGGCGCCCCCCTTCTAGCTCTCCTCTCTGCTCTCTCCTATCTTGTCCCTTTTGTCTTACTTCTCTCTATCACCTATTCTATCCCGTTGAAGAAGTTATCCTCCGTAAATGCTAAGGAGAAAAGAAATATTCCGCTCTTCTCCTCTCTACTCTTCTTCCCTTTTCTGGAACGCAGTGGGGAGGTAGAGCGTACAGCCTAAACCGGCGGGGAGGTGTGGGAAGCCAGACCAGGCGCCCCCCTTCTAGCTCTCCTCTCTGCTCTCTCCTATCTTGTCCCTTTTGTCTTACTTCTCTCTATCACCTATTCTATCCCGTTGAAGAAGTTATCCTCCGTAAATCCTGCGTAAATCATGAAGCAGATGTGAGGAAGCAGTTTAAGAGTCTGAATGCTCGGAAAGCTCCCGGCCCAGACGGCGTGTCTCCTGCCACCCTCAGACACTGTGCAAACGAGCTGGCCCCAGTGTTTTCTGGCATCTTCAACTCCTCACTGCAGGCATGTCATGTGCCTGCCTGCTTCAAGTCCTCTACCATAATCCCTGTCCCCAAGAAACCTAGGATCACTGGACTAAATGACTACAGACCCGTGGCTCTGACATCTGTGGTCATGAAGTCATTTGAGCGCCTAGTTCTCTCCCATCTCAAGACCCTCACGGCCCCCCTCCTGGACCCCCTGCAGTTTGCATATAGAGCCAACAGGTCTGTAGACGACGCCATCAACATGGCCCTACACTTCATCCTGCAGCATCTGGACTCCCCAGGAACCTACGCCAGGATCCTGTTTGTGGACTTCAGCTCTGCCTTCAACACCATCCTTCCAGACCATCTCTGAGACAAGCTTTCCCAGATGAATGTGCCTGATCCCATCTGCCGGTGGATCACTGACTTCCTGACGGACAGGAAGCAGCATGTGAGGCTGGGAAAGAATGTCTCGGACTCCCGGACCATCAGCACCGGCTCCCCTCAGGGCTGTGTTCTTTCTCCTCTGCTCTTCTCCCTGTACACCAACTGCTGCACCTCCACCCACCAGTCTGTCAAGCTAATCAAGTTTGCAGATGACACCACCGTTATTGGACTCATCTCGGACGGGGACGAGTCTGCCTACAGGAGGGAGGTTGAACGTCTGGTGTCTTGGTGCAGCCACAACAACCTGGTGCTGAATGCCCAGAAGACAGTGGAGATTATTGTGGACTTCAGGAAGCACACAGCCCCACTCCCCCCCATCATCCTGACTGACACCCCCATCACCTCTGTGGACTCATGGCATCTTCAATTCCTCACTGCAGGCATGTCATGTGCCTGCCTGCTTCAAGTCCTCTACCATAATCCCTGTCCCCAAGAAACCTAGGATCACTGGACTAAATGACTACAGACCCGTGGCTCTGACATCTGTGGTCATGAAGTCATTTGAGCGCCTAGTTCTCTCCCATCTCAAGACCCTCACGGCCCCCCTCCTGGACCCCCTGCAGTTTGCATATAGAGCCAACAGGTCTGTAGACGACGCCATCAACATGGCCCTACACTTCATCCTGCAGCATCTGGACTCCCCAGGAACCTACGCCAGGATCCTGTTTGTGGACTTCAGCTCTGCCTTCAACACCATCCTTCCAGACCATCTCCGAGACAAGCTTTCCCAGATGAATGTGCCTGATCCCATCTGCCGGTGGATCACTGACTTCCTGACGGACAGGAAGCAGCATGTGAGGCTGGGAAAGAATGTCTCGGACTCCCGGACCATCAGCACCGGCTCCCCTCAGGGCTGTGTTCTTTCTCCTCTGCTCTTCTCCCTGTACACCAACTGCTGCACCTCCACCCACCAGTCTGTCAAGCTAATCAAGTTTGCAGATGACACCACCACCCACCAGTCTGTCAAGCTAATCAAGTTTGCAGATGACACCACCGTTATTGGACTCATCTCGGACGCCCCCCTCCTGGACCCCCTGCAGTTTGCATATAGAGCCAACAGGTCTGTAGACGACGCCATCAACATGGCCCTACACTTCATCCTGCAGCATCTGGACTCCCCAGGAACCTACGCCAGGATCCTGTTTGTGGACTTCAGCTCTGCCTTCAACACCATCCTTCCAGACCATCTCCGAGACAAGCTTTCCCAGATGAATGTGCCTGATCCCATCTGCCGGTGGATCACTGACTTCCTGACGGACAGGAAGCAGCATGTGAGGCTGGGAAAGAATGTCTCGGACTCCCGGACCATCAGCACCGGCTCCCCTCAGGGCTGTGTTCTTTCTCCTCTGCTCTTCTCCCTGTACACCAACTGCTGCACCTCCACCCACCAGTCTGTCAAGCTAATCAAGTTTGCAGATGACACCACCGTTATTGGACTCATCTCGGACGGGGACGAGTCTGCCTACAGGAGGGAGGTTGAACGTCTGGTGTCTTGGTGCAGCCCCCCTTCTAGCTCTCCTCTCTGCTCTCTCCTATCCTAAAGCAATGCATTATCAGGGACTGTAATATCTAGTCCTTTAACTGAATCACAATGGCTGAGTAAGGGAGGGAAGTGGAAAGGTTACACCTCACTTCTAGCTATGCTTTATATGTTAGTCAGCCCAATTCTGTGCACACTCATTCTTAATGACTAACCTCAGCCAATTGCTATTACAGTGGTTTTTTTTTCCTGCATTAAGTGACTTTACCATTAATTAATAAACGCAATATTTTAAAGTTTTTTGTAGATATCTTTGGGTATTTCACAATAATTTACTGGGTTCTTGTGCACATGAGGAAATTCTGTCCATAGACTTCTAAATAACTGTAACTGTTTTTTCATTCATCTTTCAGATACAATGTATGCATCACACATAGAAAAATAAAATGTACAATTTGCTAAAGATAGCAGTAAGTATTCACTTTTAAATAGCACATAGTACAGTTGTGCTATCAAACAGAGTAGTCATGCTCACATGTTGTTAATGCAGGTTTTGCTTTATCCACTTAGCCTTAAAAAGCAAAAAGACACTGGTAATGGTACTCCTGGTTTACTGGGATAGGGTTCGACTCCCTGTGGTGTCCTTGCTTATGGCTATAACGGACTAATACATGCTATTGACCATTACATTTACATTAAAGTAATAAACAACCATGTCAATCCAGTTACATCTATATCGAGGGTGCTTCTGATTGATGATTAGTGCTTCGAGTTTGGTTTGTAGCTTGTAATTAGCTTTCTGGTCTGGGCAAATAAAGTCTAATAGCAAAGTGTAAAGTAGGGTTAAGTGATATGTAAAAATTTTAAGTCCAACAATCAACAATATAAGATATATATACATGCATGTGCATACTTTTTGATGGGCGGGGCAATGTAATCATGCACAGACGGATTTGAACGTTTACAACAAAGAAGTCCAAACTAATTGCCATAAAAAATAAAGTCACCAATTAAGGATTTTATGTGACTACCAAAACAGTGTGCTACTTGTGCAGATGTATAATGCAAGCAAAGGAATCAAACACGACTAACTTGCATGAGCATGTATGTGTCCACCATCCAAACATTTTTTCTAACATAGGCTCGTGCCTTTCTTTGTGTCTGTTTTGAATTTCAGTAATTGAATTGCTGCACTTCGGCACACTCTGAGGAGAGTGCAAAAAAGGTGGTGTTCAAACAGTGCTGTAATTTCTATCCTGTTAACTGCTTCTATTAGCTCCATCATTGTTAGCAAACTTACTTATGGGCAAATAAATAAATCGCCCATATCATCGAATTGCGAAACCTTAGCAGACAGATGGAGAGGGATGACGTAAGAATGCACCAGCAGAACTTTATTCCTGTGGAGGCAGTGAACACAATATACAGCTGAACACTAATATTTCACCCAAAACGGGCTCTTGAGAAACTCTACAGTAACTTTTCTTTTTGTCACTCTCTGTAAACTTTAACTTCAAACTCTCACTCACTAATGTGCAAACACCACACAAAGAGAGGTTGTCCTTGTCTTCTCTACCACATTGAACCTGTGGCACAGATTATATTATGTTTCAAGGCTATTAATTAATTTGTTTTTTATTTCTTTTTATGTTTTTCACCCAATTCTTGTAGAAGCCACAGCTGAAAGGGAAAGGAACTCCATGTGACTCGCAGACCTCTACAATGAGTATAAAAGTATACAATCTGGAAATTGCAAAAATGTGTCATAATGACCAAAAAAATTCCAAATGGAACACTAAATTCTGGTTGAGGGCACATTTCTAACACAATTTTGTATATGTGTTAGGATGTTACATGAGGGAAATTACAAGGCCTAAAATGTGAAACAGAATGCTGCAAGAATCACATTTTAAAGTCAAAAACATGCAAAAATGTTTGCATTGATCCATGACACTGACCATAAAACATGAATAAAATAGGAAAACAGATAATTTTTATGGCAATATATCAAAACTCACTGTGGCACCATGGCGAAACAACTAGCTAACATTTAATCTCATTCAACAATCATTATTTTTGTCCCACTAGGTGGCGCTCTAACATTACTGATAAATGGCATATCAAAAATTTCTGAGCTTGACTCTCGACTCATGCCTGCGATGTTTGGGAGAGATTGGACATTGTGTTTTTGAGTGACAGCAGATTACTGCTTTTTGGCGAGTGATTGAAACTCTACGTGCCGCCATGACCACCCCGTTTCCCTGAATGTAAAAAGCTTCGCAATTTAACATCACAAAGGTCTTTAGATTCCACAAACTTCAGATCGGTCCAATCTGATGAAATCCCTTGGAGGAGTTCGTCAAAGTATGAAGCCTGAAAAGAGGGGAAAATGTCGCCAAAATTACACATTAATTTTAAAATGGCTGACTTCCTGTTGGATTTGGGATATTGCTCCAAGAGACTTTTTTGTACATCTTGGGATCCCCCATAAGCTTACCAGGTTTCAGACTCATACATAAAACACAGAGCTGGGGCTGTGGTTTTGAAATTTTGTAGGGGGCGCTGTGGAGCCATTTCGCGCTATTCAATGAAAATGATCACATGCCAACAAAGCCTTCATCCATTTGGAGGAGTGTGCTAAATTTAAGGCCTCTATAAACTTTCCAAGCCCCTCAAAAGCCACTTCATCTTTCATGGTGAACCGCGTTGCCACCAGGGTGCGCCATTCAGTTTAAAGTCACAATTTTTGCACTGAAGCATCACGAGGGACTGATGTTGATATTCACCGCTTTTGAGGTGGGCACGATGAACCTGTGAAAATCAGTACAACAAAGTGTAAGACATGACATTTCCTGTTCCCACTAGGTGGCGCTCTTCATATTCCTGACAATGGGCACATCAATCTGTTCAGGGCGGGTCTGACATCATGCCTGTAAAGTCTGGTACTGATCAGACTGGATTTCATTGAGTTATACTAATTTGTTTCTTCATGGCGTGACATCAAAGTTCGCCATGCTGCTGGGGTCACACCCTTTTGTGAAAAGTCACAGTTTTCACTGTAACCCAAGACCAACTCCTTAAGGCTTTCCTGGAGAAATTTGAGGCTGCAGATGTCACCCATCACAATACTGTACCCCAAAGTGTAAAACATGACATTTCCTGTTCCCACTAGGTGGCGCTGTCCTTGATGTGAAATATGGCAGTTGAAATATGTTCAGGGGTGGAGCCTTATCATATGTGTTCACTTTGGTCAAGGTCAGAAAATGTATGACAAAATGAGAGGCAATAAGATTTTCATGGCGAGTCATCGAAATTCGCCATGGCGCCACGGCCTCATAGTATTGTGAAAACTCAAAAGCTCCGCAATTTAACATGGCACAAGGGTGTAGTTGACACTGTCCAAATTTGAAGGTTATGAAATGAAACCCCAAGGAGGAGTTCGCAAAAGTTCGAGGCATGGAAATGGCAAAATTACAGCCAAAATGTCACCTTCTCTTCCAAATGGCGGACTTCCTGTTGGGTTTGCGTCAATGGGCCCACAGACTTTTTTGTTCGACTTGGCATGATACACATGTGTGCCAAATTTCATACATGTAGCTCAAACGATGTGGTCGTAGGGCTGCATTTAACAAGGCATAGGTGGCGCTGTAGAGCCATTTCCCAGTGCTCATAAGTAAAACCATTAAAATACAAAATTTTTCACCAGACCTGGCATGTGTGCAAAATTTCATGAGTTTTTGAGCATGTTTAGGCCCTCAAAAAAGCCCTTGTTTTGCCTGAATAATAATAATAATAATAATAATAATAATAATAATAATAATAATAATAATAAGAAACGGAGCAGATACAATAGGGCCTTCGCACTCTCGGTGCTCGGGCCCTAATAATAAACAGAGCAATTACAATAGGGCCTTCGCACTGTCAGTGCTCGGGCCCTAATAAACAGAGCAATTACAATAGGGCCTTCGCACTATCAGTGCTCGGGCCCTAATTAAAGCTGCAAGCAGCATTATGAGGGCCCTCGCACCCCCGGCACGTCGAGCCACTGCCAACACCTCAAACCGGCACGTCCGATGTGATGTCACATTGATGGATTTCATGCTTTTAATCACCAGCTAACATTTCATCTTATTCAACCAGGATTATAGTCATGCCACTAGGTGGCGCTCTAACCATTATTGACAAATAGCATAACAAACATTTCCAAGCTCGAGTCTCATCACACCTGCGACCTTTGGGAGAGATTGGACATTGTGTTTTTTAGTGACAGCAGATTACTGCTTTTTGCGAGTGATTGAAACTCTACGTGCCGCCATGACCACCCCGTTTCCCTGAACGGAAAAAGCTTCGCAATTTAACATCACAAAGGTCTTTAGATTCTACACACTGAAGAATGCTTCAATATGATGAAATCCCTTGGAGGAGTTCGTCAAAGTATGAGGCCTGAAAAGGGGGGAAAATGTCATCAAAATTACATATTAATTTTAAAATGGCTGACTTCCTGTTGGATTTGGGATATTGCTCCAAGAGACTTTTTTGTACATCTTGATATCTTACACAAGCTTACCAAGTGTCAGACTCATAGATGAAACACAGAGCAGGGGCTGATGTTTTGAAATATTGTAGGGGGCGCTGTGGAGCCATTTTGCGCTATTCAAGGAAAATGGTTACATAACAACAATGCCTTCATCCATTTGGAGGTGTGTGCCAAATTTCAAGCCTCTATAAACTTTCCAAGCCCCTCAAAAGCCACTTCATCTTTCATGATGAACCGCGTTGCCACCAGGGTGCGCCGTTCAGTTTAAAGTCACAATTTTTGCACTGAAGCATCACGAGGGACTGATGGTGATATTCACCGCTTTTGAGGTGGCCACGATCAACCTGTGAAAATCAGTACAACAAAGTTAAAGCCATGACATTTCCTGTTGCCACTAGGTGGCGCTGTCCGTATTTCCGACAATGGGCACATCAATCTGTTCAGGGCGGGTCTGACATCATGCCTGTAAAGTCTGGTACTGATCAGACTGGATTTCATTGAGTTATACTAATTTGTTTCTTCATGGCGTGACATCAAAGTTCGCCATGCTGCTGGGGTCACACCCTTTCGCGAAAACTCACAGTTTTCACTGTAACCCAAGACCAACTCCTTAAGGCTTTCCTGGAGAAATTTGAGGCTGCAGATGTCACCCATCACTATACTGTACCACAAAGTGTAAAACATGACATTTCCTGTTCCCACTAGGTGGCGCTGTCCTTGATGTCAAATATGGCAGTTGAAATATGTTCAGGGGTGGAGCCTTATCATATGTGTTCACTTTGGTCAAGGTCAGAAAATGAATGACAAAATGAGAGGCAATAAGATTTTCATGGCGAGTCATCGAAATTCGCCATGGCGCCACGGCCTCATAGTATTGTGAAAACTCAAAAGCTCCGCAATTTAACATGGCACAAGGGTGTAGTTGACACTGACCAAATATGAAGGTTATGAAATGAAACCCCAAGGAGGAGTTCGCAAAAGTTCTAGGCATGGAAATGGCAAAATTAGAGCCAAAATGTCACCTTCACTTCTAAATGGCGGACTTCCTGTTGGGTTTGCATCAATGGGCCCACAGACTTTTTTGTTCGACTCGGCATGATACACATGTGTGCCAAATTTCATACATGTAGCTCAAACGATGTGGTCGTAGGGCTGCATTTAACAAGGCATAGGTGGCGCTGTAGAGCCATTTCCCAGTGCTCATATGTAAAACCATTAAAATACAAAATTTTTCACCAGACCTGGCATGTGTGCAAAATTTCATGAGTTTTTGAGCATGTTTAGGCCCTCAAAAAGGCCCTTGTTTGGGGTGAATAATAATAATAATAATTAAAGCTGCAAGCAGCGTTATGAGGGCCCTCGCACCCTGGCGTGTCGAGCCACGCCCAACACCTAAAACCAGCACGTCCGATGTGATGTCACATTGATGGAATTCATGCATTTAACCACCAGCTAACATTTCATCTCATTGAACCATGATTATAGTCGTCCCACTAGGTGGCGCTCTAACTATTACTGACAAATGGCATAACAAACATTTCCGAGCTCGAGTCTCATCACACCTGCGACGTTTGGGAGAGATTGGATATTGTGTTTTTGAGTGACAGCAGATTACTGCTTTTTGGCGAGTGATTGAAACTCTAAGTACCCCCATGACCACCCCGTTTCCCTGAATGTAAAAAGCTTCGCAATTTAACATCACAAAGGTCTTTAGATTCCACAAACTTCAGATCGGTCCAATCTGATGAAATCCCTTGGAGGAGTTCGTCAAACTACGCTGCCTGAAAAGAGGGGAAAATGTTGCCAAAATTACACAT
This sequence comes from Aulonocara sp. 'chitande type north' Nkhata Bay, assembly GCF_057382095.1. Lineage (NCBI taxonomy): Eukaryota > Metazoa > Chordata > Actinopteri > Cichliformes > Cichlidae > Aulonocara > Aulonocara sp. 'chitande type north' Nkhata Bay. The sequence continues at coordinate 6,412,299 of NC_141364.1, read as the reverse complement.
TAATTTTAAAATGGCTGACTTCCTGTTGGATTTGGGATATTGCTCCAAGAGACTTTTTTGTACATCTTGATATCTCCTATAAGCTTACCAGGTTTCAGACTCATATATAAAACACAGAGCTGGGGCTGATGTTTTGAAATTTTGTAGGGGGCGCTGTGGAGCCATTTTGCGCTATTCAATGAAAATGATCACATAACAACAAAGCCTTATGCACATTGGAGGTGTGCGCCAAATTTCAAGACTTTTTAAACTTTCCAAGCCCCTTAAAAGCCACTTCATTTTTCATGGTGAACAGCGTTGCCACCAGGGTGCGCCGTTCAGTTTAAAGTCACAATTTTCGCACTGCAGCATCATGAGGGACTGATGGTGATATTCACCGCTTTTGAGGTGGCCACGATGAACCTGTGAAAATCAGTACAACAAAATTAAAGCCATGACATTTCCTGTTGCCACTAGGTGGCGCTGTCCGTATTTCCGACAATGGGCACATCAATCTGTTCAGGGCGGGTCTGACATCATGCCTGTAAAGTCTGGTACTGATCAGACTGGATTTCATTGAGTTATACTAATTTGTTTCTTCATGGCGTGACATCAAAGTTCGCCATGCTGCTGGGGTCACACCCTTTCGCGAAAACTCACAGTTTTCACTGTAACCCAAGACCAACTCCTTAAGGCTTTCCTGGAGAAATTTGAGGCTGCAGATGTCACCCATCACTATACTGTACCCCAAAGTGTAAAACATGACATTTCCTGTTTCCACTAGGTGGCGCTGTCCTTCATGTCAAATATGGCAGTTGAAATATGTTCAGGGGTGGAGCCTTATCATATGTGTTCACTTTGGTCAAGGTCAGAAAATGTATGACAAAATGAGAGGCAATACGATTTTCATGGCGAGTCATCGAAATTCGCCATGGCGCCACGGCCTCACCGTATTGTGAAAACTCAAAAGCTCCGCAATTTAACATGGCCCAGGTGTGTAGTTGACACTGTCCAAATTTGAAGTTTATAGGACCAAATCCCAAGGAGGAGTTCGTTAAAGTACAAGGCATGGAAATGGCAAAATTAGAGCCAAAATGTCACCTTCTCTTCCAAATGGCGGACTTCCTGTTGGGTTTGCGTCAATGGGCCCATAGACTTTTTTGTTCGTCTTGGCATGATACACATGTGTGCCAAATTTCATACATGTAGCTGAAACGATGTGGTCGTAGGGCTGCATTTAACAAGGCATAGGTGGCGCTGTAGAGCCATTTCCCAGTGCTCATATGTAAAACCATTAAAATACAAAATTTTTCACCAAACCTGGCATGTGTGCAAAATTTCATGAGTTTTTGAGCATGTTTAGGCCCTCAAAAAGGCCCTTGTTTGGGGTGAATAATAATAATAATAATAATAATAATAATAATAATAATAATAATAATAATAAGAAACGGAGCAGATACAATAGGGCCTTCGCACTCTCGGTGCTCGGGCCCTAATAATAATAAGAAACGGAACAGATACAATAGGGCCTTCGCACTCTCAGTGCTCGGGCCCTAATAATAATAATTAAAGCTGCAAGCATCGTTATGAGGGCCCTCGCACCCCGGCGTGTCGAGCCACACCCAACACCTAAAACCAGCACGTCCGATCTGATGTCACATTGATGGAATTCATGCATTTAACCAACAGCTAACCTTTCATCTCATTCAATCATGATTATAGTCGTCCCACTAGGTGGCGCTCTAACCATTAATGACAAATGGCATAACAAACATTTCCGAGCTTGAGTCTCATCATGTCTGCGACCTTTGGGAGAGATTGGACATTGTGTTTTTGAGTGACAGCAGATTACTGCTTTTTGGCGAGTGATTGAAACTCTACGTGCCGCCATGACCACCCCGTTTCCCTGAATGTAAAAAGCTTCGCAATTTAACATCACAAAGGTCTTTAGATTCCACACACAGGAGATTGCATCAATCTGATGAAATCCCTTGCAGGAGTACGTCAAAGCACGGTGCCTGAAAAGAGGGGAAAATGTTGCCAAAATTGCACATTAATTTTAAAATGGCTGACTTCCTGTTGGATTTGGGATATTGCACCATGAGACTTTTTTGTACATCTTGATATTTTCCATAAGCTTACCAGGTTTCAGACTCATAGATGAAACACAGAGCAGGGGCTGTTGTTTTGAAATTTTGTAGGGGGCGCTGTGGAGCAATTTCGCGCTATTCAATGAAAATGATCACATGACAACAAAGCCTACATCCATTTGGAGGTGTGTGCCAAATTTCAAGCCTCTATAAACTTTCCAAGCCCCTCAAAAGCCACTTCATCTTTCATGGTGAACCGCGTTGCCACCAGGGTGCGCCGTTCAGTTTAAAGTCACAATTTTTGCACTGAAGCATCACGAGGGACTGATGTTGATATTCACCGCTTTTGAGGTGGCCACGATGAACCTGTGAAAATCAGTACAACAAAATTAAAGCCATGACATTTCCTGTTGCCACTAGGTGGCGCTGTCCGTATTTCCGACAATGGGCACATCAATCTGTTCAGGGCGGGTCTGACATCATGCCTGTAAAGTCTGGTACTGATCAGACTGGATTTCATTGAGTTATACTAATTTGTTTCTTCACGGCGTGACATCAAAGTTCGCCATGCTGCTGGGGTCACACCCTTTCGCGAAAACTCACAGTTTTCACTGTACCCCAAGACCAACTCCTTAAGGCTTTCCTGGAGAAATATGAGGCTGCAGATGTCACCCATCACAATACTGTACCCCAAAGTGTAAAACATGACATTTCCTGTTCCCACTAGGTGGCGCTGTCCTTGAGGTCAAATATGGCAGTTGAAATATGTTCAGGGGTGGAGCCTTATCATATGTGTTCACTTTGGTCAAGGTCAGAAAATGTATGATAAAATGAGAGGCAATAAGATTTTCATGGCGAGTCATCGAAATTCGCCATGGCGCCACGGCCTCATAGTATTGTGAAAACTCAAAAGCTCCGCAATTTAACATGGCACAAGGGTGTAGTTGACACTGTCCAAATTTGAAGCTTATAGGACCAAATCCCAAGGAGGAGTTCGAAAAAGTTCGAGGCATGGAAATGGCAAAATTAGAGCCAAAATGTCACCTTCACTTCTAAATTGCGGACTTCCTGTTGAGTTTGCATCAATGGGCCCCCAGACTTTTTTGTTCGTCTTGGCATGATACACATGTGTGCCAATTTTCATACATGTAGCTCAAACTATGTGGTCGTAGGGCTGCATTTAACAAGGCATAGGTGGCGCTCTAGAGCCATTTCCCAGTGCTCATATGTAAAACCATTAAAATACAAAATTTTTCACCAGACCTGGCATGTGTGCAAAATTTCATGAGTTTTTGAGCATGTTTAGGCCCTCAAAAAGGCCCTTGTTTGGGGTGAATAATAATAATAATTAAAGCTGCAAGCAGCGTTATGAGGGCCCTCGCACCCCCGGCACGTCGAGCCACGCCCAACACCTAAAACCAGCACGTCCGATCTGATGTCACATTGATGGAATTCATGCATTTAACCACCAGCTAACATTTCAACTCATTCATTCATGATTAGTTAGTCGTTCCACTAGGTGGCGCTCAAACCATTATGTACAAATGGCATAACAAACACTTCCAAGCTCGAGTCTCATCACACCTGAGACGTTTGGGAGAGATTGGACATTGTGTTTTTGAGTGACAGCAGATTACTGCTTTTTGGCGAGTGATTGAAACTCTAAGTGCCGCCATAACCACCCCGTTTCCCTGGACGTAAAAAGCTTCGCAATTTAACAACACAAAGGTCTTTGGATTCCACACACTGAAGAATGCTTCAATATGATGAAATCCCTTGGAGGAGTTCGTCAAAGTATGAGGCCTGAAAAGAGGGGAAAATGTCATCAAAATTGCACATTAATTTTAAAATGGCTGACTTCCTGTTGGATTTGGGATATTGCTCCAAGAGACTTTTTTGTACATCTTGATATCTTACACAAGCTTACCAAGTGTCAGACTCATAGATGAAACACAGAGCAGGGGCTGATGTTTTGAAATATTGTAGGGGGCGCTGTGGAGCCATTTTGCGCTATTCAAGGAAAATGGTTACATAACAACAATGCCTTCATCCATTTAGAGGTGTGTGCCAAATTTCAAGCCTCTATAAACTTTCCAAGCCCCTCAAAAGCCACTTCATCTTTCATGATGAACCGCGTTGCCACCAGGGTGCGCCGTTCAGTTTAAAGTCACAATTTTTGCACTGAAGCATCATGAGGGACTGATGGTGATATTCACCGCTTTTGAGGTGGCCACGATGAACCTGTGAAAATCAGTACAACAAAATGAAAGCCATGACATTTCCTGTTGCCACTAGGTGGCGCTGTCCGTATTTCCGACAATGGGCACATCAATCTGTTCAGGGCGGGTCTGACATCATGCCTGTAAAGTCTGGTACTGATCAGACTGGATTTCATTGAGTTATACTAATTTGTTTCTTCATGGCGTGACATCAAAGTTCGCCATGCTGCTGGGGTCACACCCTTTCGCGAAAACTCACAGTTTTCACTGTAACCCAAGACCAACTCCTTAAGGCTTTCCTGGAGAAATTTGAGGCTGCAGATGTCACCCATCACTATACTGTACCCCAAAGTGTAAAACATGACATTTCCTGTTGCCACTAGGTGGCGCTGTCCTTGATGTCAAATATGGCAGTTGAAATATGTTCAGGGGTGGAGCCTTATCATATGTGTTCACTTTGGTCAAGGTCAGAACTTCTATGACAAAATGAGAGGCAATAAGATTTTCATGGCGAGTCATCGAAATTCGCCATGGCGCCACGGCCTCATAGTATTGTGAAAACTCAAAAGCTCCGCAATTTAACATGGCACAAGGGTGTAGTTGACACTGTCCAAATTTGAAGGTTATGAAATGAAACCCCAAGGAGGAGTTCGCAAAAGTTCGAGGCATGGAAATGGCAAAATTAGAGCCAAAATGTCACCTTCTCTTCCAAATGGCGGACTTCCTGTTGGGTTTGCGTCAATGGGCCCACAGACTTTTTTGTTCGTCTTGGCATGATACACATATGTGCCAAATTTCATACATGTAGCTCAAACGATGTGGTCGTAGGGCTGCATTTAACAAGGCATAGGTGGCGCTGTAGAGCCATTTCCCAGTGCTCATATGTAAAACCATTAAAATACAAAATTTTTCACCAGACCTGGCATGTGTGCAAAATTTCATGAGTTTTTGAGCATGTTTAGGCCCTCAAAAAGGCCCTTGTTTGGGGTGAATAATAATAATAATAATAATAATAATAATAATTAAAGCTGCAAGCAGCGTTATGAGGGCCCTCGCACCCTGGCGTGTCGAGCCACGCCCAACACCTAAAACCAGCACGTCCAATGTGATGTCACATTGATGGAATTCATGCATTTAACCACCAGCTAACATTTCATCTCATTGAACCATGATTATAGTCGTCCCACTAGGTGGCGCTCTAACTATTACTGACAAATGGCATAACAAACATTTCCGAGCTCGAGTCTCATCACACCTGCGACGTTTGGGAGAGATTGGATATTGTGTTTTTGAGTGACAGCAGATTACTGCTTTTTGGCGAGTGATTGAAACTCTACGTGCCGCCATGACCACCCCGTTTCCCTGAACGTAAAAAGCTTCGCAATTTAACATCACAAAGGTCTTTAGATTCCACAAACTTCAGATCGGTCCAATCTGATGAAATCCCTTGGAGGAGTTCGTCAAAGTATGAAGCCTGAAAAGAGGGGAAAATGTCGCCAAAATTACACATTAATTTTAAAATGGCTGACTTCCTGTTGGATTTGGGATATTGCTCCAAGAGACTTTTTTGTACATCTTAATATCTTCCATGAGCTTACCAAGTTTCAGACTCATAGATAAAACACAGAGCAGGGGCTGATATTTTGAAACTTTGTAGGGGGCGCTGTGGAGCAATTTCGCGCTATTCAATGAAAATGATCACATGACAACAAAGCCTTCATCCATTTGGGGGTGTGTGCCAAATTTAAAGCCTCTATAAACTTTCCAAGCCCCTCAAAAGCCACTTCATCTTTCATGTTGAACCGCGTTGCCACCAGGGTGCGCCGTTCAGTGTAAAGTCACAATTTTTGCACTGAAGCATCACGAGGGACTGATGGTGATATTCACCGCTTTTGAGGTGGCCACGATGAACCTGTGAAAATCAGTACAACAAAATTAAAGCCATGACATTTCCTGTGGCCACTAGGTGGCGCTGTCCGTATTTCCGACAATGGGCACGTCAATCTGTTCAGGGCGGGTCTGACATCATGCCTGTAAAGTCTGGTACTGATCAGACTGGATTTCAATGAGTTATACTAATTTGTTTCTTCATGGCGTGACATCAAAGTTCGCCATGCTGCTGGGGTCACACCCTTTTGCGAAAAGTCACAGTTTTCACTGTAACCCAAGACCAACTCCTTAAGGCTTCCCTGGATAAATTTGAGGCTGCAGGTGTCACCCATCACTATACTGTACCCCAAAGTGTAAAACATGACATTTCCTGTTCCCACTAGGTGGCGCTGTCCCTGGTGTCAAATATGGCAGTTGAAATATGTTCAGGGGTGGAGCCTTATCATATGTGTTCACTTTGGTCAAGGTCAGAAAATGTATGACAAAATGAGAGGCAATAAGATTTTCATGGCGAGTCATCGAAATTCGCCATGGCGCCACGGCCTCATAGTATTGTGAAAACTCAAAAGCTCCGCAATTTAACATGGCACAAGGGTGTAGTTGACACTGTCCAAATTTGAAGGTTATGAAATGAAACCCCAAGGAGGAGTTCGCAAAAGTTCGAGGCATGGAAATGGCAAAATTAGAGCCAAAATGTCACCTTCTCTTCCAAATGGCGGACTTCCTGTTGGGTTTGCGTCAATGGGCCCACAGACTTTTTTGTTCGTCTTGGCATGATACACATGTGTGCCAAATTTCATACATGTAGCTCAAACGATGTGGTCGTAGGGCTGCATTTAACAAGGCATAGGTGGCGCTCTAGAGCCATTTCCCAGTGCTCATATGTAAAACCATTAAAATACAAAATTTTTCACCAGACCTGGCATGTGTGCAAAATTTCATGAGTTTTTGAGCATGTTTAGGCCCTCAAAAAGGCCCTTGTTTCGCCTGAATAATAATAATAATAATAATAATAATAATTAAAGCTGCAAGCAGCGTTATGAGGGCCCTCGCACCCCATCGCGTCGAGCCACACCCAACACCTACAACCAGCACCTCCGATCTGATGTCACATTGATGGAATTCATGCATTTAACCACCAGCTAACATTTCATCTCATTCAATCATCATTATAGTCGTCCCACTAGGTGGCGCTCTAACCATTACTGACAAATGGCATAACAAACATTTCCTAGCTCGAGTCTCATCACGCCTGCGACCTTTGGGAGAGTTTGGACATTTTGATTTTGAGTGACAGCAGAATACTGCTTTTTGGCGAGTGATTGAAACTCCACGTGCCGCCATGACCACCCCGTTTCCCTGAACGTAAAAAGCTTCGCAATTTAACATCACAAAGGTCTTTAGATTCCACACACTGGAGATTGGTTCAATATGATGAAATCCCTTGGAGGAGTTCGTCAAAGAACGGTGCCTGGAAAGAGGGGAAAATGTTGCCAAAATTGCACATTAATTTTAAAATGGCTGACTTCCTGTTGTATTTGGGATATTGCTCCAAGAGACTTTTTTGTACATCTTGATATCTCCTATAAGCTTACCAGGTTTCAGACTCATACATAAAACACAGAGCTGGGGCTGTGGTTTTGAAATTTTGTAGGGGGCGCTGTGGAGCCATTTTGGGATATTCAATGAAAATGATCACATAACAACAAAGCCTTAAGCACATTGGAGGTGTGTGCCAAATTTCAAGACTTTTTAAACTTTCCAAGCCTCTCAAAAACCACTTCATTTTTCATGGTGAACAGCGTTGCCACCAGGGTGCACCGTTCAGTATAAAGTCACAATTTTCGCACTGCAGCATCATGAAGGACTGACGGTGACATTCACCGCTTTTGAGGTATCCACAATGAACCTGTGAAAATCAGTACAACAAAGTGTAAGACATGACATTTCCTGTTCCCACTAGGTGGCGCTCTTCATATTCCTGACAATGGGCACATCAATTTGTTCAGGGCGGGTCTGATATCATGCCTGTAAAGTCTGGTACTAATCAGACTGGATTTCATGGAGTTATACTAATTTGTTTCTTCATGGCGCGATATCAAAGTTCGCCATGCTGCTGAGGTCACACCCTTTCGTGAAAAGTCACAGTTTTCACTGTACCCCAAGACCAACTCCTTACGCCTTTCCTGGAGAAATTTGAGGCTGCAGATGTCACCCATCACAATACTGTACCCCAAAGTGTAAAACATGACATTTCCTGTTCCCACTAGGTGGCGCTGTCGCTGACGTCAAATATGGCAGTTGAAATATGTTCAGGGCTGGAGCCTTATCATATGTGTGCTCTTTGGTCCAGATCGGACAATGTATGACAGAATGAGAGGCAATAAGATTTTCATGGCGAGTCATCGAAATTCGCCATGGCGCCACGGCCTCATAGTATTGTGAAAACTCAAAAGCTCCGCAATTTAACATGGCACAAGGGTGTAGTTGACACTGACCAAATATGAAGGTTATGAAATCAAACCCCAAGGAGGAGTTCGCAAAAGTTCGAGGCATGGAAATGGCAAAATTAGAGCCAAAATGTCACCTTCTCTTCCAAATGGCGGACTTCCTGTTGGGTTTGCGTCAATGGGCCCACAGACTTTTTTGTTCGTCTTGGCATGATACACATGTGTGCCAAATTTCATACATGTAGCTCAAACGATGTGGTCGTAAGGCTGCATTTAACAAGGCATAGGTGGCGCTGTAGAGCCATTTCCCAGTGCTCATAAGTAAAACCATTAAAATACAAAATTTTTCACCAGACCTGGCATGTGTGCAAAATTTCATGAGTTTTTGAGCATGTTTAGGCCCTCAAAAAGGCCCTTGTTTGGGGTGAATAATAATAATAATAATAATAATAATAATAAGAAACGGAGCAGATACAATAGGGCCTTCGCACTCTCAGTGCTCGGGCCCTAATAATAATAAGAAACGGAGCAGATACAATAGGGCCTTCGCACTCTCGGTGCTCGGGCCCTAATAATAATAATAATAAGAAACGGAGCAGATACAATAGGGCCTTCGCACTCTCGGTGCTCGGGCCCTAATAATAAGAAACGGAGCAGATACAATAGGGCCTTCGCACTCTCAGTGCTCGGGCCCTAATAATAAGAAACGGAGCAGATACAATAGGGCCTTCGCACTCTCAGTGCTCGGGCCCTAATAATAATAAACAGAGCAATTACAATAGGGCCTTCGCACTGTCAGTGCTCGGGCCCTAATTAAAGCTGCAAGCAGCGTTATGAGGGCCCTCGCACCCCCGGCGTGTCGAGCCACTGCCAACACCTCAAACCGGCACGTCCGATGTGATGTCACATTGATGGATTTCATGCTTTTAATCACCAGCTAACATTTCATCTTATTCAACCAGGATTATAGTCATGCCACTAGGTGGCGCTCTAACCATTATTGACAAATAGCATAACAAACATTTCCAAGCTCGAGTCTCATCACACCTGCGACCTTTGGGAGAGATTGGACATTGTGTTTTTTAGTGACAGCAGATTACTGCTTTTTGCGAGTGATTGAAACTCTACGTGCCGCCATGACCACCCCGTTTCCCTGAACGGAAAAAGCTTCGCAATTTAACATCACAAAGGTCTTTAGATTCTACACACTGAAGAATGCTTCAATATGATGAAATCCCTTGGAGGAGTTCGTCAAAGTATGAGGCCTGAAAAGGGAGGAAAATGTCATCAAAATTACACATTAATTTTAAAATGGCTGACTTCCTGTTGGATTTGGGATATTGCTCCAAGAGACTTTTTTGTACATCTTGATATCTTACACAAGCTTACCAAGTGTCAGACTCATAGATGAAACACAGAGCAGGGGCTGATGTTTTGAAATATTGTAGGGGGCGCTGTGGAGCCATTTTGCGCTATTCAAGGAAAATGGTTACATAACAACAATGCCTTCATCCATTTGGAGGTGTGTGCCAAATTTCAAGCCTCTATAAACTTTCCAAGCCCCTCAAAAGCCACTTCATCTTTCATGATGAACCGCGTTGCCACCAGGGTGCGCCGTTCAGTTTAAAGTCACAATTTTTGCACTGAAGCATCACGAGGGACTGATGGTGATATTCACCGCTTTTGAGGTGGCCACGATCAACCTGTGAAAATCAGTACAACAAAGTTAAAGCCATGACATTTCCTGTTGCCACTAGGTGGCGCTGTCCGTATTTCCGACAATGGGCACATCAATCTGTTCAGGGCGGGTCTGACATCATGCCTGTAAAGTCTGGTACTGATCAGACTGGATTTCATTGAGTTATACTAATTTGTTTCTTCATGGCGTGACATCAAAGTTCGCCATGCTGCTGGGGTCACACCCTTTCGCGAAAACTCACAGTTTTCACTGTAACCCAAGACCAACTCCTTAAGGCTTTCCTGGAGAAATTTGAGGCTGCAGATGTCACCCATCACTATACTGTACCCCAAAGTGTAAAACATGACATTTCCTGTTCCCACTAGGTGGCGCTGTCCTTGATGTCAAATATGGCAGTTGAAATATGTTCAGGGGTGGAGCCTTATCATATGTGTTCACTTTGGTCAAGGTCAGAAAATGTATGACAAAATGAGAGGCAATAAGATTTTCATGGCGAGTCATCGAAATTCGCCATGGCGCCACGGCCTCATAGTATTGTGAAAACTCAAAAGCTCCGCAATTTAACATGGCACAAGGGTGTAGTTGACACTGTCCAAATTTGAAGGTTATGAAATGAAACCCCAAGGAGGAGTTCGCAAAAGTTCGAGGCATGGAAATGGCAAAATTAGAGCCAAAATGTCACCTTCTCTTCCAAATGGCGGACTTCCTGTTGGGTTTGCGTCAATGGGCCCACAGACGTTTTTGTTCGTCTTTCCTGTTCCCACTAGGTGGCGCTGTCCATGATGTCAAATATGGCAGTTGAAATATGTTCAGGGGTGGAGCCTTATCATATGTGTTCACTTTGGTCAAGGTCAGAAAATGTATGACAAAATGAGAGGCAATAAGATTTTCATGGCGAGTCATCGAAATTCGCCATGGCGCCACGGCCTCATAGTATTGTGAAAACTCAAAAGCTCCGCAATTTAACATGGCCCAGGTGTGTAGTTGACACTGACCAAAGATGAAGCTTATACAACCAAATCCCAAGGAGGAGTTCGCAAAAGTTCGAGGCATGGAAATGGCAAAATTAGAGCCAAAATGTCACCTTCTCTTCCAAATGGCGGACTTCCTGTTGGGTTTGCGTCAATGGGCCCACAGACGTTTTTGTTCGTCTTGGCATGATACACATGTGTGCCAAATTTCATACATGTAGCTGAAACGATATGGTCGTAGGGCTGCATTTAACAAGGCATAGGTGGCGCTGTAGAGCCATTTCCCAGTGCTCATATGTAAAACCATTAAAATACAAAATTTTTCACCAGACCTGGCATGTGTGCAAAATTTCATGAGTTTTTGAGCATGTTTAGGCCCTCAAAAAGGCCCTTGTTTTGCCTGAATAATAATAATAATAATTAAAGCTGCAAGCAGCGTTATGAGGGCCCTCGCACCCCCGGCGCGTCAAGCCACGCCCAACACCTAAAACCAGCACGTCCGATCGATGTCACATTGATGGAATTCATGCATTTAACCACCAGCTAACATTTCAACTCATTCATTCATGATTTGTTAGTCGTTCCAATAGGTGGCGCTCTAACCCTTATGCACAAATGGCATAACAAACATTTCCGAGCTCGAGTCTCATCACGCCTATGAGCTTTGGGAGAGATTGGACATTGTGTTTTTGAGTGACAGCAGATTACTGCTTTTTGGCGAGTGATTGAAACTCCACGTGCCGCCATGACCACCCCGTTTCCCTGAATGTAAAAAGCTTCGCAATTTAACATCACAAAGGTCTTTAGATTCCACACACAGGAGATCGCATCAATCTGATGAAATCCCTTGGAGGAGTTCGTCAAAGTATGAAGCCTGGAAAGAGGGGAAAATGTTGCCAAAATTGCACATTAATTTTAAAATGGCTGACTTCCTGTTGGATTTTGGATATTGCTCCAAGAGACTTTTTTGTACATCTTGATATCTCCTATAAGCTTACCAGGTTTCAGACTCATACATAAAACACAGAGCTGGGGCTGTGGTTTTGAAATTTTGTAGGGGGCGCTGTGGAGCCATTTCGCGCTATTCAATAAAAATGATCACATGACAACAAAGCCTTCATCCATTTGGAGGGGTGTGCTAAATTTAAAGCCTCTATATACTTTCCAAGCCCCTCAAAAGCCACTTCATCTTTCATGGTGGACCGCGTTGCCACCAGGGTGCGCCGTTCAGTTTAAAGTCACAATTTTTGCACTGAAGCATCACGAGGGACTGATGTTGATATTCACCGCTTTTGAGGTGGCCACGATGAACCTGTGAAAATCAGTACAACAAAATTAAAGCCATGACATTTCCTGTTGCCACTAGGTGGCGCTGTACGTATTCCCGACAATGGGCACATCAATCTGTTCAGGGCGGGTCTGACATCATGCCTGTAAAGTCTGGTACTGAACAGACTGGATTTCATTGAGTTATACTAATTTGTTTCTTCATGGCGTGACATCAAAGTTCGCCATGCCGCTGGGGTCACACCCTTTTGCGAAAAGTCACAGTTTTCACTGTAACCCAAGACCAACTCCTTAAGGCTTTCCTGGAGAAATTTGAGGCTGCAGATGTCACCCATCACAATACTGTACCCCAAAGTGTAAAACATGACATTTCCTGTTCCCACTAGGTGGCGCTGTCCCTGGTGTCAAATATGGCAGTTGAAATATGTTCAGGGGTGGAGCCTTATCATATGTGTTCACTTTGGTCAAGGTCAGAAAATGTATGACAAAATGAGAGGCAATAAGATTTTCATGGCGAGTCATCGAAATTCGCCGTGGCGCCACGGCCTCATGGTATTGTGAAAACTCAAAAGCTCCGCAATTTAACATGGCCCAGGTGTGTAGTTGAAACTGACCAAAGATGAAGCTTATACGACCAAATCCCAAGGAGGAGTTCGAAAAAGTTCGAGGCATGGAAACGGCAAAATTAGAGCCAAAATGTCACCTTCACGTCCAAATGGCGGACTTCCTGTTGGGTTTGCGTCAATGGGCCCACTGACTTTTTTGTTCGTCTTGGCATGATACACATGTGTGCCAAATTTCATACATGTAGCCCAAACGATGTGGTCGTAGGGCTGCATTTTACAAGGCATAGGTGGCGCTGTAGAGCCATTTCCCAGTGCTCATATGTAAAACCATTAAAATACAAAATTTTTCACCAGACCTGGCATGTGTGCAAAATTTCATGAGTTTTTGAGCATGTTTAGGCCCTCAAAAAGGCCCTTGTTTTGCCTGAATAATAATAATAATTAAAGCTGCAAGCAGCGTTATGAGGGCCCGAGCACCCCTGGCGCGTCGAGCCACGCCCAACACCTAAAACCAGCACGTCCGATCGATGTCACATTGATGGAATTCATGCATTTAACCACCAGCTAACATTTCAACTCATTCATTCATGATTAGCTAGTCGTTCCACTAGGTGGCACTCTAACCATTATGTACAAATGGCATAACAAACATTTCTGAACTCGAGTCTCATTATGCCTGCGACCTTTGGGTGAGATTGGACATTGTGTTTTTGAGTAACAGCAGATTACTGCGTTTTGGCGTGTGATTGAGAGCCTACGTGCCGCCATAACCACCCCGTTTCCCTGAACGTAAAAAGCTTCGCAATTTAACAACACAAAGGTCTTTGGATTCCACACACTGAAGAATAGTGCAATCTGATGAAATCCCTTGGAGGAGTTCGTCAAAGAACGATGCCTGAAAAGAGGGGAAAATGTTGCCAAAATTGCACATTAATTTTAAAATGGCTGACTTCCTGTTGGATTTGGGATATTGCTCCAAGAGACTTTTTTGTACATCTTGATATCTCCTATAAGCTTACCAGGTTTCAGACTCATACATAAAACACAGAGCAGGGGCTGTGATTTTGAAATTTTGTAGGGGGCGCTGTGGAGCCATTTTGGGATATTCAATGAAAATGATCACATAACAACAAAGCCTTAACCACATTGGAGGTGTGCGCCAAATTTCAAGCCTCTATAAACTTGCCAAGACCCTCAAAAGCCACTTCATCTTTCATGGTGAACAGCGTTGCCACCAGGGTGCGCCGTTCAGTTTAAAGTCACAATTTTTGCACTGAAGCATCACGAGGGACTGATGGTGATATTCACCGCTTTTGAGGTGGCCACGATGAACCTGTGAAAATCAGTACAACAAAATTAAAGCCATGACATTTCCTGTTGCCACTAGGTGGCGCTGTCCGTATTTCTGACAATGGGCACATCAATCTGTTCAGGGCGAGTCTGACATCATGCCTGTAAAGTCTGGTACTGATCAGACTGGATTTCATTGAGTTATACTAATTTCTTTCTTCATGGCGTGACATCAAAGTTCGCCATGCTGCTGGGGTCACACCCTTTTGCGAAAAGTCACAGTTTTCACTGTAACCCAAGACCAACTCCTTAAGGCTTTCCTGGAGAAATTTGAGGCTGCAGATGTCACCCATCACAATACTGTACCCCAAAGTGTAAAAAATAACATTTCCTGTTCCCACTAGGTGGCGCTGTCCCTGATGTAAAATATGGCAGTTGAAATATGTTCAGGGGTGGAGCCTTATCATATGTGTTCACTTTGGTCAAGGTCAGAAAATCTATGACAGAATGAGAGGCAATAAGATTTTCATGGCGAGTCATCGAAATTCGCCGTGGCGCCACGGCCTCATGGTATTGTGAAAACTCAAAAGCTCCGCAATTTAACATGGCATAAGGGTGTAGTTGGCACTGACCAAATATGAAGGTTATGAAATCAAACCCCAAGGAGGAGTTCGTTAAAGTTCGAGGCATGGAAACGGTAAAATCAGAGCCAAAATGTCACATTCAATCTATAATGGCGGACTTCCTGTTGGGTTTAGGACATTGCCATAATAGACTTTTTTGTTCGACTCTGAACGTTATATAGGTGTACCGACTTTCAAACATGTAGGTGATACCCATACCGGGGGCTCGCATTTTTCATTTTTCTAGGTGGCGCTACTGAGCTAATTTTCCCTGGCCATGTCTGAGAACATTAAAATACGTAAATTTTCACCAGACCTGACGCGTGTGCAAAATTTCATGAGTTTTCGAGCATGTTTAGGTCCTCAAAAGGCCGATTCATTTGCCGAAATAATAATAATAATAATAATAATAAACGGAGCAATTACAATAGGGCCTTCGCACTGTCAGTGCTCGGGCCCTAATAATAATAATAATTAAAGCTGCAAGCAGCGTTATGAGGGCCCTCGCACCCCCGGCGCGTCGAGCCACGCCCAACACCTAAAACCAGCACGTCCGATCTGATGTCACATTGATGGAATTCATGCATTTAACCACCAGCTAACATTTCAACTCATTCATTCATGATTAGTTAGTCGTTCCACTAGGTGGGGCTCTAACCATTATGTACAAATGGCATAACAAACATTTCCGAGCTCGAGTCTCATCCCGCCTATGAGCTTTGGGAGAGATTGGACATTGTGTTTTTGAGTGACAGCAGATTACTCCTTTTTGGCGAGTGATTGAAACTCTACGTGCCGCCATGACCACCCCGTTTCCCTGAACGTAAAAAGCTTCGCAATTTAACATCACAAAGGTCTTTAGATTCCACACACTGGAGAATGGTTCAATATGATGAAATCCCTTGGAGGAGTTCGTCAAAGTATGAAGCCTGAAAAGAGGGGAAAATGTCGCCAAAATTACACATTAATTTTAAAATGGCTGACTTCCTGTTGGATTTGGGATATTGCTCCAAGAGACTTTTTTGTACATCTTGATATTTTCCATAAGCTTACCAGGTTTCAGACTCATAGATGAAACACAGAGCAGGGGCTGTTGTTTTGAAATTTTGTAGGGGGCGCTGTGGAGCCATTTTGGGATATTCAATGAAAATGATCAGATGACAACAAAGCCTTCGTGACATTGGAGGTGTGTGCCAAATTTCAAGCCTCTATAAACTTGCCAAGACCCTCAAAAGCCACTTCATCTTTCATGGTGAACAGCGTTGCCACCAGGGTGCGCCGTTCAGTTTAAAGTCACAATTTTTGCACTGAAGCATCACGAGGGACTGATGTTGATATTCACCGCTTTTGAGGTGGCCACGATGAACCTGTGAAAATCAGTACAACAAAATTAAAGCCATGACATTTCCTGTTGCCACTAGGTGGCGCTGTCCGTATTTCTGACAATGGGCACATCAATCTGTTCAGGGCGAGTCTGACATCATGCCTGTAAAGTCTGGTACTGATCAGGCTGGATTTCATTGAGTTATACTAATTTGTTTCTTCATGGCGTGACATCAAAGTTCGCCATGCTGCTGGGGTCACACCCTTTGGCGAAAAGTCACAGCTTTCACTGTAACCCAAGACCAACTCCTTAAGGCTTTCCTGGAGAAATTTGAGGCTGCAGATGTCACCCATCACTATACTGTACCCCAAAGTGTAAAACATGACATTTCCTGTTCCCACTAGGTGGCGCTGTCCTTGATGTCAAATATGGCAGTTGAAATATGTTCAGGGGTGGAGCCTTATCATATGTGTGCTCTTTGGTCCAGATCGGAACATGTATGACAGAATGAGAGGCAATAAGATTTTCATGGCGAGTCATCAAAATTCGCCATGGCGCCACGGCCTCATAGTATTGTGAAAACTCAAAAGCTCCGCAATTTAACATGGCACAAGGGTGTAGTTGACACTGTCCAAATTTGAAGCTTATACGACCAAATCCCAAGGAGGAGTTCGTTAAAGTACAAGGCATGGAAACGGTAAAATCAGAGCCAAAATGTCACCTTCAATCCAAAATGGCGGACTTCCTGTTGGGTTTAGGACATTGCCATAATAGACTTTTTTGTTCGACTCTGAACGTTATATAGGTGTACCGACTTTCAAACATGTAGGTCATACCCATACCGGGGGCTCGCGTTTTTCATTTTTCTAGGTGGCGCTACTGAGCTAATTTTCCCTGGCCATGTCTGAGAACATTAAAATACGTAAATTTTCACCAGACCTGACGCGTGTGCAAAGTTTCATGAGTTTTTGAGCATGTTTAGGCCCTCAAACGGCCAATTCATTTGCCGGAATAATAATAATAATTAAAGCTGCAAGCAGCGTTATGAGGGCCCTCGCACCCCCGGCACGTCGAGCCACTGCAAACACCTCAAACCGGCACGTCCGATGTGATGTCACATTGATGGATTTCATGCTTTTAATCACCAGCTAACATTTCATCTTATTCAACCAGGATTATAGTCATGCCACTAGGTGGCGCTCTAACCATTATTGACAAATAGCATAACAAACATTTCCAAGCTCAAGTCTCATCACACCTGCGACCTTTGGGAGAGATTGGACATTGTGTTTTTTAGTGACAGCAGATTACTGCTTTTTGCGAGTGATTGAAACTCTACGTGCCGCCATGACCACCCCGTTTCCCTGAACGGAAAAAGCTTCGCAATTTAACATCACAAAGGTCTTTAGATTCTACACACTGAAGAATGCTTCAATATGATGAAATCCCTTGGAGGAGTTCGTCAAAGTATGAGGCCTGAAAAGGGGGGAAAATGTCATCAAAATTACACATTAATTTTAAAATGGCTGACTTCCTGTTGGATTTGGGATATTGCTCCAAGAGACTTTTTTGTACATCTTGATATCTTACACAAGCTTACCAAGTGTCAGACTCATAGATGAAACACAGAGCAGGGGCTGATGTTTTGAAATATTGTAGGGGGCGCTGTGGAGCCATTTTGCGCTATTCAAGGAAAATGGTTACATAACAACAATGCCTTCATCCATTTGGAGGTGTGTGCCAAATTTCAAGCCTCTATAAACTTTCCAAGCCCCTCAAAAGCCACTTCATCTTTCATGATGAACCGCGTTGCCACCAGGGTGCGCCGTTCAGTTTAAAGTCACAATTTTTGCACTGAAGCATCACGAGGGACTGATGGTGATATTCACCGCTTTTGAGGTGGCCACGATCAACCTGTGAAAATCAGTACAACAAAGTTAAAGCCATGACATTTCCTGTTGCCACTAGGTGGCGCTGTCCGTATTTCCGACAATGGGCACATCAATCTGTTCAGGGCGGGTCTGACATCATGCCTGTAAAGTCTGGTACTGATCAGACTGGATTTCATTGAGTTATACTAATTTGTTTCTTCATGGCGTGACATCAAAGTTCGCCATGCTGCTGGGGTCACACCCTTTCGTGAAAAGTCACAGTTTTCACTGTAACCCAAGACCAACTCCTTAAGGCTTTCCTGGAGAAATTTGAGGCTGCAGATGTCACCCATCACAATACTGTACCCCAAAGTGTAAAACATGACATTTCCTGTTCCCACTAGGTGGCGCTGTCCTTGATGTCAAATATGGCAGTTGAAATATGTTCAGGGGTGGAGCCTTATCATATGTGTGCTCTTTGGTCCAGATCGGAACATGTATGACAGAATGAGAGGCAATAAGATTTTCATGGCGAGTCATCAAAATTCGCCATGGCGCCACGGCCTCATACTATTGTGAAAACTCAAAAGCTCCGCAATTTAACATGGCACAAGGGTGTAGTTGACACTGTCCAAATTTGAAGCTTATAGGACCAAATCCCAAGGAGGAGTTCGTTAAAGTTCGAGGCATGGAAATGGCAAAATTAGAGCCAAAATGTCACCTTCTCTTCCAAATGGCGGACTTCCTGTTGGGTTTGCGTCAATGGGCCCACAGACTTTTTTGTTCGTCTTGGCATGATACACATGTGTGCCAAATTTCATACATGTAGCTCAAACGATGTGGTCGTAGGGCTGCATTTAACAAGGCATAGGTGGCGCTGTAGAGCCATTTCCCAGTGCTCATATGTAAAACCATTAAAATACAAAATTTTTCACCAAACCTGGCATGTGTGCAAAATTTCATGAGTTTTTGAGCATGTTTAGGCCCTCAAAAAGGCCCTTGTTTGGGGTGAATAATAATAATAATAATTAAAGCTGCAAGCAGCGTTATGAGGGCCCTCGCACCCCATCGCGTCGAGCCACGCCCAACACCTACAACCAGCACCTCCGATCTGATGTCACATTGATGGAATTCATGCATTTAACCACCAGCTAACATTTCATCTCATTCAATCATCATTATAGTCGTCCCACTAGGTGGCGCTCTAACCATTACTGACAAATGGCATAACAAACATTTCCTAGCTCGTGTCTCATCACGCCTGCGACCTTTGGGAGAGTTTGGACATTTTGATTTTGAGTGACAGCAGATTACTGCTTTTTGGCGAGTGATTGAAACTCCACGTGCCGCCATGACAACCCCGTTTCCCTGAACGTAAAAAGCTTCGCAATTTAACATCACAAAGGTCTTTAGATTCCACACACTGGAGATTGGTTCAATATGATGAAATCCCTTGGAGGAGTTCGTCAAAGAACGGTGCCTGGAAAGAGGGGAAAATGTTGCCAAAATTGCACATTAATTTTAAAATGGCTGACTTCCTGTTGTATTTGGGATATTGCTCCAAGAGACTTTTTTGTACATCTTGATATCTCCTATAAGCTTACCAGGTTTCAGACTCATACATAAAACACAGAGCTGGGGCTGTGGTTTTGAAATTTTGTAGGGGGCGCTGTGGAGCCATTTTGGGATATTCAATGAAAATGATCACATAACAACAAAGCCTTAAGCACATTGGAGGTGTGGGCCAAATTTCAAGACTTTTTAAACTTTCCAAGCCCCTCAAAAACCACTTCATTTTTCATGGTGAACAGCGTTGCCACCAGGGTGCACCGTTCAGTATAAAGTCACAATTTTCGCACTGCAGCATCATGAAGGACTGACGGTGACATTCACCGCTTTTGAGGTATCCACAATGAACCTGTGAAAATCAGTACAACAAAGTGTAAGACATGACATTTCCTGTTCCCACTAGGTGGCGCTCTTCATATTCCTGACAATGGGCACATCAATTTGTTCAGGGCGGGTCTGATATCATGCCTGTAAAGTCTGGTACTAATCAGACTGGATTTCATGGAGTTATACTAATTTGTTTCTTCATGGCGAGATATCAACGTTCGCCATGCTGCTGAGGTCACACCCTTTCGTGAAAAGTCACAGTTTTCACTGTAACCCAAGACCAACTCCTTAAGGCTTTCCTGGAGAAATTTGAGGCTGCAGATGTCACCCATCACAATACTGTACCCCAAAGTGTAAAACATGACATTTCCTGTTCCCACTAGGTGGCGCTGTCGCTGACGTCAAATATGGCAGTTGAAATATGTTCAGGGGTGGAGCCTTATCATATGTGTTCACTTTGGTCAAGGTCAGAAAATGTATGACAAAATGAGAGGCAATAAGATTTTGATGGCGAGTCATCGAAATTCGCCATGGCGCCACGGCCTCATAGTATTGTGAAAACTCAAAAGCTCCGCAATTTAACATGGCACAAGGGTGTAGTTGACACTGTCCAAATTTGAAGGTTATGAAATGAAACCCCAAGGAGGAGTTCGCAAAAGTTCGAGGCATGGAAATGGCAAAATTAGAGCCAAAATGTCACCTTCTCTTCCAAATGGCGGACTTCCTGTTGGGTTTGCGTCAATGGGCCCACAGACTTTTTTGTTCGTCTTGGCATGATACACATGTGTGCCAAATTTCATACATGTAGCTCAAACGATGTGGTCGTAGGGCTGCATTTAACAAGGCATAGGTGGCGCTCTAGAGCCATTTCCCAGTGCTCATATGTAAAACCATTAAAATACGTAAATTTTCACCAGACCTGACGCGTGCGCAAAATTTCAAGAGTTTTCGAGCATGTTTAGGCCCTCAAAAGGCCGATTCATTTGCCGGAATAATAATAATAATAATAATAATAAACAGAGCAATTACAATAGGGCCTTCGCACTGTCAGTGCTCGGGCCCTAATAATAATAATTAAAGCTGCAAGCAGCGTTATGAGGGCCCTCGCACCCCCGGCGCGTCGAGCCACGCCCAACACCTAAAACCAGCACGTCCGATCTGATGTCACATTGATGGAATTCATGCATTTAACCACCAGCTAACATTTCAACTCATTCATTCATGATTAGTTAGTCGTTCCACTAGGTGGCGCTCTAACCATTATGTACAAATGGCATAACAAACACTTCCAAGCTCGAGTCTCATCACACCTGAGACGTTTGGGAGAGATTGGACATTGTGTTTTTGAGTGACAGCAGATTACTGCTTTTTGGCGAGTGATTCAAACTCTAAGTGCCGCCATAACCACCCCGTTTCCCTGGACGTAAAAAGCTTCGCAATTTAACATCACAAAGGTCTTTAGATTCCACAAACTGCAGATCGGTCCAATCTGATGAAATCCCTTGGAGGAGTTCGTCAAAGTATGAGGCCTGAAAAGGGGGGAAAATGTCATCAAAATTACACATGAATTTTAAAATGGCTGACTTCCTGTTGGATTTGGGATATTGCTCCAAGAGACTTTTTTGTACATCTTGATATCTCCTATAAGCTTACCAGGTTTAAGACTCATACATAAAACACAGAGCTGGGGCTGATGTTTTGAAATTTCGTAGGGGGCGCTGTGGAGCCATTTTGCGCTATTCAATGAAAATGATCACATAACAACAAAGCCTTATGCACATTGGAGGTGTGCGCCAAATTTCAAGACTTTTTAAACTTTCCAAGCCCCTCAAAAGCCACTTCATTTTTCATGGTGAACAGCGTTGCCACCAGGGTGCGCCGTTCAGTTTAAACTCACAATTTTTGCACTGAAGCATCATGAAGGACTGATGGTGATATTCACCGCTTTTGAGGTGGCCACAATGAACCTGTGAAAATCAGTACAACAAAGTGTAAGACATGACATTTCCTGTTCCCACTAGGTGGCGCTCTTCATATTCCTGACAATGGGCACATCAATCTGTTCAGGGCGCGTCTGACATCATGCCTGTAAAGTCTGGTACTGATCAGACTGGATTTCATTGAGTTATACTAATTTGTTTCTTCATGGCGTGACATCAAAGTTCGCCATGCTGCTGGGGTCACACCCTTTCGCGAAAACTCACAGTTTTCACTGTAACCCAAGACCAACTCCTTAAGGCTTTCCTGGAGAAATTTGAGGCTGCAGATGTCACCCATCACTATACTGTACCCCAAAGTGTAAAACATGACATTTCCTGTTCCCACTAGGTGGCGCTGTCCTTGAGGTCAAATATGGCAGTTGAAATATGTTCAGGGGTGGAGCCTTATCATATGTGTTCACTTTGGTCAAGGTCAGAAAATGTATGACAAAATGAGAGGCAATAAGATTTTCATGGCGAGTCATCGAAATTCGCCATGGCGCCACGGCCTCATAGTATTGTGAAAACTCAAAAGCTCCGCAATTTAACATGGCACAAGGGTGTAGTTGACACTGTCCAAATTTGAAGGTTATGAAATGAAACCCCAAGGAGGAGTTCGCAAAAGTTCGAGGCATGGAAATGGCAAAATTAGAGCCAAAATGTCACCTTCTCTTCCAAATGGCGGACTTCCTGTTGGGTTTGCGTCAATGGGCCCACAGACTTTTTTGTTCGTCTTGGCATGTTACACATGTGTGCCAAATTTCATACATGTAGCTCAAACGATGTGGTCGTAGGGCTGCATTTAACAAGGCATAGGTGGCGCTCTAGAGCCATTTCCCAGTGCTCATATGTAAAACCATTAAAATACAAAATTTTTCACCAGACCTGGCATGTGTGCAAAATTTCATGAGTTTTTGAGCATGTTTAGGCCCTCAAAAAGGCCCTTGTTTGGGGTGAATAATAATAATAATTAAAGCTGCAAGCAGCGTTATGAGGGCCCTCGCACCCTGGCGTGTCGAGCCACGCCCAACACCTAAAACCAGCACGTCCAATGTGATGTCACATTGATGGAATTCATGCATTTAACCACCAGCTAACATTTCATCTCATTGAACCATGATTATAGTCGTCCCACTAGGTGGCGCTCTAACTATTACTGACAAATGGCATAACAAACATTTCCGAACTCGAGTCTCATCACACCTGCGACGTTTGGGAGAGATTGGATATTGTGTTTTTGAGTGACAGCAGATTACTGCTTTTTGGCGAGTGATTGAAACTCTAAGTGCCGCCATGACCACCCCGTTTCCCTGAACGTAAAAAGCTTCGCAATTTAACATCACAAAGGTCTTTAGATTCCACAAACTTCAGATCGGTCCAATCTGATGAAATCCCTTGGAGGAGTTCGTCAAAGTATGAAGCCTGAAAAGAGGGGAAAATGTCGCCAAAATTACACATGAATTTTAAAATGGCTGACTTCCTGTTGGATTTGGGATATTGCTCCAAGAGACTTTTTTGTACATCTTAATATCTTCCATGAGCTTACCAAGTTTCAGACTCATAGATAAAACACAGAGCAGGGGCTGATATTTTGAAACTTTGTAGGGGGCGCTGTGGAGCAATTTCGCGCTATTCAATGAAAATGCTCATATGACAACAAAGCCTTCATCCATTTGGGGGTGTGTGCCAAATTTAAAGCCTCTATAAACTTTCCAAGCCCCTCAAAAGCCACTTCATCTTTCATGTTGAACCGCGTTGCCACCAGGGTGCGCCGTTCAGTGTAAAGTCACAATTTTTGCACTGAAGCATCACGAGGGACTGATGGTGATATTCACCGCTTTTGAGGTGGCCACGATGAACCTGTGAAAATCAGTACAACAAAATTGAAGCCATGACATTTCCTGTGGCCACTAGGTGGCGCTGTCCGTATTTCCGATAATGGGCACGTCAATCTGTTCAGGGCGGGTCTGACATCATGCCTGTAAAGTCTGGTACTGATCAGACTGGATTTCATTGAGTTATACTAATTTGTTTCTTCATGGCGTGACATCAAAGTTCGCCATGCTGCTGGGGTCACACCCTTTTGCAAAAAGTCACAGTTTTCACTGTAACCCAAGACCAACTCCTTAAGGCTTTCCTGGAGAAATTTGAGGCTGCAGATGTCACCCATCACTATACTGTACCCCAAAGTGTAAAACATGACATTTCCTGTTCCCACTAGGTGGCGCTGTCCCTGGTGTCAAATATGGCAGTTGAAATATGTTCAGGGGTGGAGCCTTATCATATGTGTTCACTTTGGTCAAGGTCAGAAAATGTATGACAAAATGAGAGGCAATAAGATTTTCATGGCGAGTCATCGAAATTCGCCATGGCGCCACGGCCTCATAGTATTGTGAAAACTCAAAAGCTCCGCAATTTAACATGGCACAAGGGTGTAGTTGACACTGTCCAAATTTGAAGGTTATGAAATGAAACCCCAAGGAGGAGTTCGCAAAAGTTCGAGGCATGGAAATGGCAAAATTAGAGCCAAAATGTCACCTTCTCTTCAAAATGGCGGACTTCCTGTTGGGTTTGCGTCAATGGGCCCACAGACTTTTTTGTTCGTCTTGGCATGATACACATGTGTGCCAAATTTCATACATGTAGCTCAAACCATGTGGTCGTAGGGCTGCATTTAACAAGGCATAGGTGGCGCTCTAGAGCCATTTCCCAGTGCTCATATGTAAAACCATTAAAATACAAAATTTTTCACCAGACCTGGCATGTGTGCAAAATTTCATGAGTTTTTGAGCATGTTTAGGCCCTCAAAAAGGCCCTTGTTTCGCCTGAATAATAATAATAATAATAATAATAATAATAATAATAAGAAACGGAGCAGATACAATAGGGCCTTCGCACTCTCGGTGCTCGGGCCCTAATAATAATAATAATAAGAAACGGAGCAGATACAATAGGGCCTTCGCACTCTCAGTGCTCGGGCCCTAATTAAAGCTGCAAGCAGCGTTATGAGGGCCCTCGCACCCCCGGCGCGTCGAGCCACGCCCAACACCTAAAACCAGCACGTCCGATCTGATGTCACATTGATGGAATTCATGCATTTAACCACCAGCTAACATTTCAACTCATTCATTCATGATTAGTTAGTCGTTCCACTAGGTGGCGCTCTAACCATTATGTACAAATGGCATAACAAACACTTCCAAGCTCGAGTCTCATCACACCTGAGACGTTTGGGAGAGATTGGACATTGTGTTTTTGAGTGACAGCAGATTACTGCTTTTTGGCGAGTGATTCAAACTCTAAGTGCCGCCATAACCACCCCGTTTCCCTGGACGTAAAAAGCTTCGCAATTTAACATCACAAAGGTCTTTAGATTCCACAAACTGCAGATCGGTCCAATCTGATGAAATCCCTTGGAGGAGTTCGTCAAACTACGGTGCCTGAAAAGATGGGAAAATGTCGCCAAAATTACACATTAACTTTAAAATGGCTGACTTCCTGTTGGATTTGGGATATTGCTCCAAGAGACTTTTTTGTACATCTTGATATCTCCTATAAGCTTACCAGGTTTCAGAATCATACATAGAACACAGAGCAGGGGCTGTGGTTTTGAAATTTTGTAGGGGGCGCTGTGGAGCCATTTTGCGCTATTCAAGGAAAATGGTCACATAACAACAAAGCCTTCATCCATTTGGAGGTGTGTGCCAAATTTCAAGCCTCTATAAACTTGCCAAGACCCTCAAAAGCCACTTCATCTTTCATGTTGAACAGCGTTGCCACCAGGGTGCGCCGTTCAGTTTAAAGTCACAATTTTTGCACTGAAGCATCACGAGGGACTGATGGTGATATTCACCGCTTTTGAGGTGGCCAAGATGAACCTGTGAAAATCAGTACAACAAAATTAAAGCCATGACATTTCCTGTTGCCACTAGGTGGCGCTGTCCGTATTTCCGACAATGGGCACATCAATCTGTTCAGGGCGGGTCTGACATCATGCCTGTAAAGTCTGGTACTGATCAGACTGGATTTCATTGAGTTATACTAATTTGTTTCTTCATGGCGTGACATCAAAGTTCGCCACGCCGCTGGGGTCACACCCTTTTGCGAAAAGTCACAGTTTTCACTGTAACCCAAGACCAACTCCTTAAGGCTTTCCTGGAGAAATTTGAGGCTGCAGATGTCACCCATCACTATACTGTACCCCAAAGTGTAAAACATGACATTTCCTGTTCCCACTAGGTGGCGCTGTCCTTGATGTCAAATATGGCAGTTGAAATATGTTCAGGGGTGGAGCCTTATCATATGTGTGCTCTTTGGTCCAGATCGGAACATGTATGACAGAATGAGAGGCAATAAGATTTTCATGGCGAGTCATCGAAATTCGCCATGGCGCCACGGCCTCATAGTATTGTGAAAACTCAAAAGCTCCGCAATTTAACATGGCACAAGGGTGTAGTTGACACTGTCCAAATTTGAAGTTTATAGGACCAAATCCCAAGGAGGAGTTCGTTAAAGTACAAGGCATGGAAACGGTAAAATCAGACCCAAAATGTCACCTTCAATCCAAAATGGCGGACTTCCTTTTGGGTTTAGGACATTGCCATAATAGACTTTTTTGTTCGACTCTGAACGTTATATAGGTGTACCGACTTTCAAACATGTAGGTCATACCCATACCGGGGGCTCGCGTTTTTCATTTTTCTAGGTGGCGCTACTGAGCTAATTTTCCCTGGCCATGTCTGAGAACATTAAAATACGTAAATTTTCACCAGACCTGACGCGTGTGCAAAATTTCATGAGTTTTCGAGCATGTTTAGGCCCTCAATCGGCCAATTCATTTGCCGAAATAATAATAATAATAATTAAAGCTGCAAGCAGCGTTATGAGGGCCCTCGCACCCCCGGCGCGTCGAGCCACGCCCAACACCTAAAACCAGCACGTCCGATCGATGTCACATTGATGGAATTCATGCATTTAACCACCAGCTAACATTTCAACTCATTCATTCATGATTAGCTAGTCGTTCCACTAGGTGGCACTCTAACCATTATGTACAAATGGCATAACAAACATTTCCGAACTCGAGTCTCATTATGCCTGCGACCTTTGGGTGAGATTGGACATTGTGTTTTTGAGTAACAGCAGATTACTGCGTTTTGGCGAGTGATTGAGAGTCTACGTGCCGCCATAACCACCCCGTTTCCCTGAACGTAAAAAGCTTCGCAATTTAACAACACAAAGGTCTTTGGATTCCACACACTGAAGAATAGTGCAATATGATGAAATCCCTTGGAGGAGTTCGTCAAAGAACGATGCCTGAAAAGAGGGGAAAATGTTGCCAAAATTGCACATTAATTTTAAAATGGCTGACTTCCTGTTGGATTTGGGATATTGCTCCAAGAGACTTTTTTGTACATCTTGATATCTCCTATAAGCTTACCAGGTTTCAGACTCATACATAAAACACAGAGCAGGGGCTGTGATTTTGAAATTTTGTAGGGGGCGCTGTGGAGCCATTTTGGGATATTCAATGAAAATGATCACATAACAACAAAGCCTTAACCACATTGGAGGTGTGTGCCAAATTTCAAGACTTTTTAAACTTTCCAAGCCCCTCAAAAGCCACTTCATCTTTCATGGTGAACTGCGTTGCCACCAGGGTGGGGCGTTCAGTTTAAAGTCACAATTTTTGCACTGAAGCATCACAAGGGACTGATGGTGATATTCACCGCTTTTGAGGTGGCCACGATGAACCTGTGAAAATCAGTACAACAAAATTAAAGCCATGACATTTCCTGTTCCCACTAGGTGGCGCTGTCCGTATTCCCGACAATGGGCACATCAATCTGTTCAGGGCGGGTCTGACTTCATGCCTGTAAAGTCTGGTACTGATCAGACTGGATTTCATGGAGTTATACTAATTTGTTTCTTCATGGCGTGACATCAAAGTTCGCCATGCTGCTGGGGTCACACCCTTTTGCGAAAAGTCACAGTTTTCACTGTAACCCAAGACCAACTCCTTAAGGCTTTCCTGGAGAAATTTGAGGCTGCAGATGTCACCCATCACTATACTGTACCCCAAAGTGTAAAACATGACATTTCCTGTTCCCACTAGGTGGCGCTGTCCTTCATGTCAAATATGGCAGTTGAAATATGTTTAGGGGTGGAGCCTTATCATATGTGTTCACTTTGGTCAAGGTCAGAAAATGTATGACAAAATGAGAGGCAATAAGATTTTCATGGCGAGTCATCGAAATTCGCCATGGCGCCACGGCCTCATAGTATTGTGAAAACTCAAAAGCTCCGCAATTTAACATGGCACAAGGGTGTAGTTGACACTGTCCAAATTTGAAGGTTATGAAATGAAACCCCAAGGAGGAGTTCGCAAAAGTTCGAGGCATGGAAATGGCAAAATTAGAGCCAAAATGTCACCTTCTCTTCCAAATGGCGGACTTCCTGTTGGGTTTGCGTCAATGGGCCCACAGACTTTTTTGTTCGTCTTGGCATGATACACATGTGTGCCAAATTTCATACATGTAGCTCAAACCATGTGGTCGTAGGGCTGCATTTAACAAGGCATAGGTGGCGCTCTAGAGCCATTTCCCAGTGCTCATATGTAAAACCATTAAAATACAAAATTTTTCACCAGACCTGGCATGTGTGCAAAATTTCATGAGTTTTTGAGCATGTTTAGGCCCTCAAAAAGGCCCTTGTTTGGGGTGAATAATAATAATAATAATAATAATAATAATAATTAAAGCTGCAAGCAGCGTTATGAGGGCCCTCGCACCCCCGGCACGTCGAGCCACTGCCAACACCTCAAACCGGCACGTCCGATGTGATGTCACATTGATGGATTTCATGCTTTTAATCACCAGCTAACATTTCATCTTATTCAACCAGGATTATAGTCATGCCACTAGGTGGCGCTCTAACCATTATTGACAAATAGCATAACAAACATTTCCAAGCTCGAGTCTCATCACACCTGCGACCTTTGGGAGAGATTGGACATTGTGTTTTTTAGTGACAGCAGATTACTGCTTTTTGCGAGTGATTGAAACTCTACGTGCCGCCATGACCACCCCGTTTCCCTGAACGGAAAAAGCTTCGCAATTTAACATCACAAAGGTCTTTAGATTCTACACACTGAAGAATGCTTCAATATGATGAAATCCCTTGGAGGAGTTCGTCAAAGTATGAGGCCTGAAAAGGGGGGAAAATGTCATCAAAATTACACATTAATTTTAAAATGGCTGACTTCCTGTTGGATTTGGGATATTGCTCCAAGAGACTTTTTTGTACATCTTGATATCTTACACAAGCTTACCAAGTGTCAGACTCATAGATGAAACACAGAGCAGGGGCTGATGTTTTGAAATATTGTAGGGGGCGCTGTGGAGCCATTTTGCGCTATTCAAGGAAAATGGTTACATAACAACAATGCCTTCATCCATTTGGAGGTGTGTGCCAAATTTCAAGCCTCTATAAACTTTCCAAGCCCCTCAAAAGCCACTTCATCTTTCATGATGAACCGCGTTGCCACCAGGGTGCGCCGTTCAGTTTAAAGTCACAATTTTTGCACTGAAGCATCACGAGGGACTGATGGTGATATTCACCGCTTTTGAGGTGGCCACGATCAACCTGTGAAAATCAGTACAACAAAGTTAAAGCCATGACATTTCCTGTTGCCACTAGGTGGCGCTGTCCGTATTTCCGACAATGGGCATATCAATCTGTTCAGGGCGGGTCTGACATCATGCCTGTAAAGTCTGGTACTGATCAGACTGGATTTCATTGAGTTATACTAATTTGTTTCTTCATGGCGTGACATCAAAGTTCGCCATGCTGCTGGGGTCACACCCTTTCGTGAAAAGTCACAGTTTTCACTGTAACCCAAGACCAACTCCTTAAGGCTTTCCTGGAGAAATTTGAGGCTGCAGATGTCACCCATCACAATACTGTACCCCAAAGTGTAAAACATGACATTTCCTGTTCCCACTAGGTGGCGCTGTCCCTGGTGTCAAATATGGCAGTTGAAATATGTCCAGGGGTGGAGCCTTATCATATGTGTGCTCTTTGGTCCAGATCGGAACATGTATGACAGAATGAGAGGCAATAAGATTTTCATGGCGAGTCATCGAAATTCGCCATGGCGCCACGGCCTCATAGTATTGTGAAAACTCAAAAGCTCCGCAATTTAACATGGCACAAGGGTGTAGTTGACACTGTCCAAATTTGAAGCTTATAGGACCAAATCCCAAGGAGGAGTTCGTTAAAGTTCGAGGCATGGAAACGGTAAAATCAGAGCCAAAATGTCACCTTCAATCCAAAATGGCGGACTTCCTGTTGGGTTTAGGACATTGCCATAATAGACTTTTTTGTTCGACTCTGAAAGTTATATAGGTGTACCGACTTTCAAACATGTAGATCATACCCATACCGGGGGCTCGCGTTTTTCATTTTTCTAGGTGGCGCTACTGAGCTAATTTTCCCTGGCCATGTCTGAGAACATTAAAATACGTAAATTTTCACCAGACCTGACGCGTGTGCAAAATTTCATGAGTTTTCGAGCATGTTTAGGCCCTCAAAAGGCCAATTCATTTGCCGAAATAATAATAATAATAATTAAAGCTGCAAGCAGCGTTATGAGGGCCCTCGCACACCCGGCGTGTCGAGCCATGCCCAACACCTGAAACCAGCACGTCCGATCTGATGTCACATTGATGGAATTCATGCATTTAACCACCAGTTAACATTTCATTTGCTTCAACCATGAGTATAGTCGTCCCACTAGGTGGCGCTCTAACCATTATGTACAAATGGCATAACAAACATTTCCGAGCTCGAGTCTCATCACGCCTATGAGCTTTGGGAGAGATTGGACATTGTGTTTTTGAGTGACAGCAGATTACTGCTTTTTGGCGAGTGATTCAAACTCTAAGTGCCACCATAACCACCCCGTTTCACTGAACGTAAAAAGCTTCGCAATTTAACATCACAAAGGTCTTTAGATTCCACACACTGGAGATTGGTTCAATATGATGAAATCCCTTGGAGGAGTTCGTCAAAGAACGGTGCCTGGAAAGAGGGGAAAATGTTGCCAAAATTACACATTCATTTTAAAATGGCTGACTTCCTGTTGGATTTGGGATATTGCACCAAGAGACTTTTTTGTACATCTTGATATCTCCTATAAGCTTACCAGGTTTCAGAATCATACATAGAACACAGAGCAGGGGCTGTGGTTTTGAAATTTTGTAGGGGGCGCTGTGGAGCAATTTCGCGCTGTTTAATGAAAATGATCACATGCCAACAAAGCCTTCATCCATTTGGAGGTGTGTGCCAAATTTCAAGCCTCTATAGACTTTCCAAGCCCCTCAAAAGCCACTTCATCTTTCATGTTGAACAGCATTGCCACCAGGGTGCGCCGTTCAGTTTAAACTCACAATTTTTGCACTGAAGCATCACGAGGGACTGATGGTGATATTCACCGCTTTTGAGGTGGCCAAGATGAACCTGTGAAAATCAGTACAACAAAATTAAAGCCATGACATTTCCTGTTGCCACTAGGTGGCGCTGTCCGTATTTCCGACAATGGGCACAACAATCTGTTCAGGGCGGGTCTGACATCATGCCTGTAAAGTCTGGTACTGATCAGACTGGATTTCATTGAGTTATACTAATTTGTTTCTTCATGGCGTGACATCAAAGTTCGCCATGCTGCTGGGGTCACACCCTTTTGCGAAAAGTCACAGTTTTCACTGTAACCCAAGACCAACTCCTTAAGGCTTTCCTGGAGAAATTTGAGGCTGCAGATGTCACCCATCACTATACTGTACCCCAAAGTGTAAAACATGACATTTCCTGTTCCCACTAGGTGGCGCTGTCCTTGATGTCAAATATGGCAGTTGAAATATGTTCAGGGGTGGAGCCTTATCATATGTGTGCTCTTTGGTCCAGATCGGAACATGTATGACAGAATGAGAGGCAATAAGATTTTCATGGCGAGTCATCGAAATTCGCCATGGCACCACGGCCTCATAGTATTGTGAAAACTCAAAAGCTCCGCAATTTAACATGGCACAAGGGTGTAGTTGACACTGTCCAAATTTGAAGTTTATAGGACCAAATCCCAAGGAGGAGTTCGTTAAAGTACAAGGCATGGAAACGGTAAAATCAGACCCAAAATGTCACCTTCAATCCAAAATGGCGGACTTCCTGTTGGGTTTAGGACATTGCCATAATAGACTTTTTTGTTCGACTCTGAACGTTATATAGGTGTACCGACTTTCAAACGTGTAGGTCATACCCATACCGGGGGCTCGCGTTTTTCATTTTTCTAGGTGGCGCTACTGAGCTAATTTTCCCTGGCCATGTCTGGGAACATTAAAATACGTAAATTTTCACCAGACCTGACGCGTGTGCAAAATTTCATGAGTTTTCGAGCATGTTTAGGCCCTCAAACGGCCAATTCATTTGCCGAAATAATAATAATAATAATAATAATAATAATAAACAGAGCAATTACAATAGGGCCTTCGCACTGTCAGTGCTCGGGCCCTAATAAACAGAGCAATTACAATAGGGCCTTCGCACTGTCAGTGCTCGGGCCCTAATTAAAGCTGCAAGCAGCGTTATGAGGGCCCGAGCACCCCCGGCGGGTCGAGCCACGCCCAACACCTAAAACCAGCACGTCCGATCTGATGTCACATTGATGGAATTCATGCATTTAACCACCAGCTAACATTTCAACTCATTCATTCATGATTAGTTAGTCGTTCCACTAGGTGGCGCTCTAACCATTATGTACAAATGGCATAACAAACACTTCCAAGCTCGAGTCTCATCACACCTGAGACGTTTGGGAGAGATTGGACATTGTGTTTTTGAGTGACAGCAGATTACTGCTTTTTGGCGAGTGATTCAAACTCTAAGTGCCGCCATAACCACCCCGTTTCCCTGGACGTAAAAAGCTTCGCAATTTAACATCACAAAGGTCTTTAGATTCCACAAACTGCAGATCGGTCCAATCTGATGAAATCCCTTGGAGGAGTTCGTCAAAGAACGGTGCCTGAAAAGATGGGAAAATGTCGCCAAAATTACAGATTAATTTTAAAATGGCTGACTTCCTGTTGGATTTGCGATATTACTCCAAGAGACTTTTTTGTACATCTTAATATCTTCCATGAGCTTACCAAGTTTCAGACTCATAGATAAAACACAGAGCAGGGGCTGATATTTTGGGATTTTGTAGGGGGCGCTGTGGAGCCATTTTGCGCTATTCAAGGAAAATGGTTACATAACAACAATGCCTTCATCCATTTGGAGGTGTGTGCCAAATTTAAAGCCTCTATAAACTTTCCAAGCCCCTCAAAAGCCACTTCATCTTTCATGATGAACCGCGTTGCCACCAGGGTGCGCCGTTCAGTTTAAAGTCACAATTTTTGCACTGAAGCATCACGAGGGACTGATGGTGATATTCACCGCTTTTGAGGTGGCCACGATCAACCTGTGAAAATCAGTACAACAAAGTTAAAGCCATGACATTTCCTGTTGCCACTAGGTGGCGCTGTCCGTATTTCCGACAATGGGCACATCAATCTGTTCAGGGCGGGTCTGACATCACGCCTGTAAAGTCTGGTACTGATCAGACTGGATTTCATTGAGTTATACTAATTTGTTTCTTCATGGCGTGACATCAAAGTTCGCCATGCTGCTGGGGTCACACCCTTTCGCGAAAACTCACAGTTTTCACTGTAACCCAAGACCAACTCCTTAAGGCTTTCCTGGAGAAATTTGAGGCTGCAGATGTCACCCATCACTATACTGTACCCCAAAGTGTAAAACATGACATTTCCTGTTCCCACTAGGTGGCGCTGTCCTTGATGTCAAATATGGCAGTTGAAATATGTTCAGGGGTGGAGCCTTATCATATGTGTTCACTTTGGTCAAGGTCAGAAAATGTATGACAAAATGAGAGGCAATAAGATTTTCATGGCGAGTCATCGAAATTCGCCATGGCGCCACGGCCTCATAGTATTGTGAAAACTCAAAAGCTCCGCAATTTAACATGGCACAAGGGTGTAGTTGACACTGTCCAAATTTGAAGGTTATGAAATGAAACCCCAAGGAGGAGTTCGCAAAAGTTCGAGGCATGGAAATGGCAAAATTAGAGCCAAAATGTCACCTTCTCTTCCAAATGGCGGACTTCCTGTTGGGTTTGCGTCAATGGGCCCACAGACTTTTTTGTTCGTCTTGGCATGATACACATGTGTGCCAAATTTCATACATGTAGCTCAAACGATGTGGTCGTAGGGCTGCATTTAACAAGGCATAGGTGGCGCTGTAGAGCCATTTCCCAGTGCTCATATGTAAAACCATTAAAATACAAAATTTTTCACCAGACCTGGCATGTGTGCAAAATTTCATGAGTTTTTGAGCATGTTTAGGCCCTCAAAAAGGCCCTTGTTTGGGGTGAATAATAATAATAATAATAATTAAAGCTGCAAGCAGCGTTATGAGGGCCCTCGCACCCCCGGCGCATCGAGCCACGCCGAAAACGTAAAACCAGCATCTCCGATCTGATGTCACATTGATGGAATTCATGCATTTAACCACCAGCTAACATTTCAACTCATTCATTCATGATTAGTTAGTCGTTCCACCAGGTGGCGCTCTAACCATTATGTACAAATGGCATAACAAACATTTCCGAGCTTGAGTCTCATCACTCCTATGAGCTTTGGGACATATTGGACATTTTGATTTTGAGTGACAGCAGATTACTGCTTTTTGGCGAGTGACTGAAACTCCACATGCCGCCATGACCACCCCGTTTCCCTGAACGTAAAAACCTTCGCAATTTAACATCACAAAGGTCTTTAGATTCCTCACACTGGAGATTGGTTCAATCTGATGAAATCCCTTGGAGGAGTTCGTCAAAGAACGGTGCCTGGAAAGAGGGCAAAATGTTGCCAAAATTGCACATTAATTTTAAAATGGCTGACTTCCTGTTGGATTTGGGATATTGCTCCAAGAGACTTTTTTGTACATCTTGATATCTCCTATAAGCTTACCAGGTTTCAGACTCATACATAAAACACAGAGCAGGGGCTGTGGTTTTGAAATTTTGTAGGGGGCGCTGCAGAGCCATTTTGCCCTATTCAATGAAAATGATCACATGACAACAAAGCCTTCATCCATTTGGAGGTGTGTGCTAAATTTAAAGCCTCTATAAACTTTGCAAGCCCCTCAAAAGCCACTTCATCTTTCATGGTGGACCACGTTGCCACCAGGGTGCGCCGTTCAGTTTAAAGTCACAATTTTTGCACTGAAGCATCACAAGGGACTGATGGTGATATTCACCGCTTTTGAGGTGGCCACGATCAACCTGTGAAAATCAGTACAACAAAATTAAAGCCATGACATTTCCTGTTGCCACTAGGTGGCGCTGTACATGTTCCCGACAATGGGCACATCAATCTGTTCAGGGCGGGTCTGACATCATGCCTGTAAAGTCTGGTACTGAACAGACTGGATTTCATTGAGTTATACTAATTTGTTTCTTCATGGCGTGACATCAAAGTTCGCCATGCTGCTGGGGTCACACCCTTTTGCGAAAAGTCACAGTTTTCACTGTAACCCAAGACCAACTCCTTAAGGCTTTCCTGGAGAAATTTGAGGCTGCAGATGTCACCCATCACTATACTGTACCCCAAAGTGTAAAACATGACATTTCCTGTTCCCACTAGGTGGCGCTGTCCCTGGTGTCAAATATGGCAGTTGAAATATGTTCAGGGGTGGAGCCTTATCATATGTGTTCACTTTGGTCAAGGTCAGAAAATGTATGACAAAATGAGAGGCAATAAGATTTTCATGGCGAGTCATCGAAATTCGCCATGGCGCCACGGCCTCATGGTATTGTGAAAACTCAAAAGCTCCGCAATTTAACATGGCCCAGGTGTGTAGTTGACACTGACCAAAGATGAAGCTTATACAACCAAATCCCAAGGAGGAGTTCGCAAAAGTTCGAGGCATGGAAATGGCAAAATTAGAGCCAAAATGTCACCTTCTCTTCCAAATGGCGGACTTCCTGTTGG
Source organism: Aulonocara sp. 'chitande type north' Nkhata Bay (assembly GCF_057382095.1). NCBI lineage: Eukaryota > Metazoa > Chordata > Actinopteri > Cichliformes > Cichlidae > Aulonocara > Aulonocara sp. 'chitande type north' Nkhata Bay. The sequence goes on along the minus strand of NC_141364.1, from coordinate 6,376,063 downwards.
GTTTGCATCAATGGGCCCACTGACTTTTTTGTTCGTCTTGGCATGATACACATGTGTGCCAAATTTCATACATGTAGCCCAAACGATGTGGTCGTAGGGCTGCATTTTACAAGGCATAGGTGGCGCTGTAGAGCCATTTCCCAGTGCTCATATGTAAAACCATTAAAATACAAAATTTTTCACCAGACCTGGCATGTGTGCAAAATTTCATGAGTTTTTGAGCATGTTTAGGCCCTCAAAAAGGCCCTTGTTTTGCCTGAATAATAATAATAATAATAATTAAAGCTGCAAGCAGCGTTATGAGGGCCCTCGCACCCCCAGCACGTCGAGCCACTGCCAACACCTCAAACCGGCACGTCCGATGTGATGTCACATTGATGGATTTCATGCTTTTAATCACCAGCTAACATTTCATCTTATTCAACCAGGATTATAGTCATGCCACTAGGTGGCGCTCTAACCATTATTGACAAATAGCATAACAAACATTTCCAAGCTCGAGTCTCATCACACCTGCGACCTTTGGGAGAGATTGGACATTGTGTTTTTTAGTGACAGCAGATTACTGCTTTTTGCGAGTGATTGAAACTCTACGTGCCGCCATGACCACCCCGTTTCCCTGAACGGAAAAAGCTTCGCAATTTAACATCACAAAGGTCTTTAGATTCTACACACTGAAGAATGCTTCAATATGATGAAATCCCTTGGAGGAGTTCGTCAAAGTATGAGGCCTGAAAAGGGGGGAAAATGTCATCAAAATTACACATTAATTTTAAAATGGCTGACTTCCTGTTGGATTTGGGATATTGCTCCAAGAGACTTTTTTGTACATCTTGATATCTTACACAAGCTTACCAAGTGTCAGACTCATAGATGAAACACAGAGCAGGGGCTGATGTTTTGAAATATTGTAGGGGGCGCTGTGGAGCCATTTTGCGCTATTCAAGGAAAATGATCACATGCCAACAAAGCCTTCATCCATTTGGAGCTGTGTGCCAAATTTCAAGCCTCTATAAACTTGCCAAGACCCTCAAAAGCCACTTCATCTTTCATGTTGAACAGCGTTGCCACCAGGGTGCGCCGTTCAGTTTAAAGTCACAATTTTTGCACTGAAGCATCACGAGGGACTGATGGGGATATTCACCGCTTTTGAGGTGGCCACGATGAACCTGTGAAAATCAGTACAACAAAATTAAAGCCATGACATTTCCTGTTGCCACTAGGTGGCGCTGTCCGTATTTCCGACAATGGGCACATCAATCTGTTCAGGGCGGGTCTGACATCATGCCTGTAAAGTCTGGTACTGATCAGACTGGATTTCATTGAGTTATACTAATTTGTTTCTTCATGGCGTGACATCAAAGTTCGCCATGCTGCTGGGGTCACACCCTTTTGCGAAAACTCACAGTTTTCACTGTAACCCAAGACCAACTCCTTAAGGCTTTCCTGGAGAAATTTGAGGCTGCAGATGTCACCCATCACTATACTGTACCCCAAAGTGTAAAACATGACATTTCCTGTTCCCACTAGGTGGCGCTGTCCCTGGTGTCAAATATGGCAGTTGAAATATGTTCAGGGGTGGAGCCTTATCATATGTGTTCACTTTGGTCAAGGTCAGAAAATGTATGACAAAATGAGAGGCAATAAGATTTTCATGGCGAGTCATCGAAATTCGCCATGGCGCCACGGCCTCATAGTATTGTGAAAACTCAAAAGCTCCGCAATTTAACATGGCACAAGGGTGTAGTTGACACTGACCAAATATGAAGCTTATACAACCAAATCCCAAGGAGGAGTTCGCAAAAGTTCGAGGCATGGAAATGGCAAAATTAGAGCCAAAATGTCACCTTCTCTTCCAAATGGCGGACTTCCTGTTGGGTTTGCATCAATGGGCCCACAGACTTTTTTGTTCGTCTTGGCATGATACACATGTGTGCCAAATTTCATACATGTAGCTGAAACGATGTGGTCGTAGGGCTGCATTTAACAAGGCATAGGTGGCGCTGTAGAGCCATTTCCCAGTGCTCATATGTAAAACCATTAAAATACAAAATTTTTCACCAGACCTGGCATGTGTGCAAAATTTCATGAGTTTTTGAGCATGTTTAGGCCCTCAAAAAGGCCCTTGTTTGGGGTGAATAATAATAATAATAATAATAATAATAATAAGAAACGGAGCAGATACAATAGGGCCTTCGCACTCTCAGTGCTCGGGCCCTAATAATAATAATAATAATAATAATAATAATAATAATAAGAAACGGAGCAGATACAATAGGGCCTTCGCACTCTCGGTGCTCGGGCCCTAATTAAAGCTGCAAGCAGCGTTATGAGGGCCCTCGCACCCCCGGCGCGTCGAGCCACGCCCAACACCTAAAACCAGCACGTCCAATCTGATGTCACATTGATGGAATTCATGCATTTAACCACCAGCTAACATTTCAACTCATTCATTCATGATTAGTTAGTCGTTCCACTAGGTGGCGCTCTAACCATTATGTACAAATGGCATAACAAACACTTCCAAGCTCGAGTCTCATCACACCTGAGACGTTTGGGAGAGATTGGACATTGTGTTTTTGAGTGACAGCAGATTACTGCTTTTTGGCGAGTGATTCAAACTCTAAGTGCCGCCATAACCACCCCGTTTCCCTGGACGTAAAAAGCTTCGCAATTTAACATCACAAAGGTCTTTAGATTCCACAAACTGCAGATCGGTCCAATCTGATGAAATCCCTTGGAGGAGTTCGTCAAAGTATGAGGCCTGAAAAGGGGGGAAAATGTCATCAAAATTACACATTAATTTTAAAATGGCTGACTTCCTGTTGGATTTGGGATATTGCTCCAAGAGACTTTTTTGTACATCTTGATATCTCCTATAAGCTTACCAGGTTTAAGACTCATACATAAAACACAGAGCTGGGGCTGATGTTTTGAAATTTCGTAGGGGGCGCTGTGGAGCCATTTTGCGCTATTCAATGAAAATGATCACATAACAACAAAGCCTTATGCACATTGGAGGTGTGCGCCAAATTTCAAGACTTTTTAAACTTTCCAAGCCCCTCAAAAGCCACTTCATTTTTCATGGTGAACAGCGTTGCCACCAGGGTGCGCCGTTCAGTATAAAGTCACAATATTCGCACTGCAGCATCATGAAGGACTGATGGTGATATTCACCGCTTTTGAGGTGTCCACAATGAACCTGTGAAAATCAGTACAACAAAGTGTAAGACATGACATTTCCTGTTCCCACTAGGTGGCGCTCTTCATATTCCTGACAATGGGCACATCAATCTGTTCAGGGCGCGTCTGACATCATGCCTGTAAAGTCTGGTACTGATCAGACTGGATTTCATTGAGTTATACTAATTTGTTTCTTCATGGCGTGACATCAAAGTTCGCCATGCTGCTGGGGTCACACCCTTTCGCGAAAACTCACAGTTTTCACTGTAACCCAAGACCAACTCCTTAAGGCTTTCCTGGAGAAATTTGAGGCTGCAGATGTCACCCATCACTATACTGTACCCCAAAGTGTAAAACATGACATTTCCTGTTCCCACTAGGTGGCGCTGTCCTTGATGTCAAATATGGCAGTTGAAATATGTTCAGGGCTGGAGCCTTATCATATGTGTTCACTTTGGTCAAGGTCAGAAATTGTATGACAAAATGAGAGGCAATAAGATTTTCATGGCGAGTCATCGAAATTCGCCATGGCGCCACGGCCTCATAGTATTGTGAAAACTCAAAAGCTCCGCAATTTAACATGGCACAAGGGTGTAGTTGACACTGTCCAAATTTGAAGGTTATGAAATGAAACCCCAAGGAGGAGTTCGCAAAAGTTCGAGGCATGGAAATGGCAAAATTAGAGCCAAAATGTCACCTTCTCTTCCAAATGGCGGACTTCCTGTTGGGTTTGCGTCAATGGGCCCACAGACTTTTTTGTTCGTCTTGGCATGATACACATGTGTGCCAAATTTCATACATGTAGCTCAAACGATGTGGTCGTAGGGCTGCATTTAACAAGGCATAGGTGGCGCTGTAGAGCCATTTCCCAGTGCTCATATGTAAAACCATTAAAATACAAAATTTTTCACCAGACCTGGCATGTGTGCAAAATTTCATGAGTTTTTGAGCATGTTTAGGCCCTCAAAAAGGCCCTTGTTTGGGGTGAATAATAATAATAATAATAATAATAATTAAAGCTGCAAGCAGCGTTATGAGGGCCCTCGCACCCCCGGCGCGTCGAGCCACGCCCAACACCTAAAACCAGCACGTCCGATCTGATGTCACATTGATGGATTTCATGCTTTTAATCACCAGCTAACATTTCATCTTATTCAACCAGGATTATAGTCATGCCACTAGGTGGCGCTCTAACCATTATTGACAAATAGCATAACAAACATTTCCAAGCTCGAGTCTCATCACACCTACGACCTTTGGGAGAGATTGGACATTGTGTTTTTTAGTGACAGCAGATTACTGCTTTTTGCGAGTGATTGAAACTCTACGTGCCGCCATGACCACCCCGTTTCCCTGAACGGAAAAAGCTTCGCAATTTAACATCACAAAGGTCTTTAGATTCTACACACTGAAGAATGCTTCAATATGATGAAATCCCTTGGAGGAGTTCGTCAAAGTATGAGGCCTGAAAAGGGGGGAAAATGTCATCAAAATTACACATTAATTTTAAAATGGCTGACTTCCTGTTGGATTTGGGATATTGCTCCAAGAGACTTTTTTGTACATCTTGATATCTTACACAAGCTTACCAAGTGTCAGACTCATAGATGAAACACAGAGCAGGGGCTGATGTTTTGAAATATTGTAGGGGGCGCTGTGGAGCCATTCTGCGCTATTCAAGGAAAATGGTTACATAACAACAATGCCTTCATCCATTTGGAGGTGTGTGCCAAATTTCAAGCCTCTATAAACTTTCCAAGCCCCTCAAAAGCCACTTCATCTTTCATGATGAACCGCGTTGCCACCAGGGTGCGCCGTTCAGTTTAAAGTCACAATTTTTGCACTGAAGCATCACGAGGGACTGATGGTGATATTCACCGCTTTTGAGGTGGCCACGATCAACCTGTGAAAATCAGTACAACAAAGTTAAAGCCATGACATTTCCTGTTGCCACTAGGTGGCGCTGTCCGTATTTCCGACAATGGGCACATCAATCTGTTCAGGGCGGGTCTGACATCACGCCTGTAAAGTCTGGTACTGATCAGACTGGATTTCATTGAGTTATACTAATTTGTTTCTTCATGGCGTGACATCAAAGTTCGCCATGCTGCTGGGGTCACACCCTTTCGCGAAAACTCACAGTTTTCACTGTAACCCAAGACCAACTCCTTAAGGCTTTCCTGGAGAAATTTGAGGCTGCAGATGTCACCCATCACTATACTGTACCCCAAAGTGTAAAACATGACATTTCCTGTTCCCACTAGGTGGCGCTGTCCTTGATGTCAAATATGGCAGTTGAAATATGTTCAGGGGTGGAGCCTTATCATATGTGTTCACTTTGGTCAAGGTCAGAAAATGTATGACAAAATGAGAGGCAATAAGATTTTCATGGCGAGTCATCGAAATTCGCCATGGCGCCACGGCCTCATAGTATTGTGAAAACTCAAAAGCTCCGCAATTTAACATGGCACAAGGGTGTAGTTGACACTGTCCAAATTTGAAGGTTATGAAATGAAACCCCAAGGAGGAGTTCGCAAAAGTTCGAGGCATGGAAATGGCAAAATTAGAGCCAAAATGTCACCTTCTCTTCCAAATGGCGGACTTCCTGTTGGGTTTGCGTCAATGGGCCCACAGACTTTTTTGTTCGTCTTGGCATGATACACATGTGTGCCAAATTTCATACATGTAGCTCAAACGATGTGGTCGTAGGGCTGCATTTAACAAGGCATAGGTGGCGCTGTAGAGCCATTTCCCAGTGCTCATATGTAAAACCATTAAAATACAAAATTTTTCACCAGACCTGGCATGTGTGCAAAATTTCATGAGTTTTTGAGCATGTTTAGGCCCTCAAAAAGGCCCTTGTTTGGGGTGAATAATAATAATAATAATAATTAAAGCTGCAAGCAGCGTTATGAGGGCCCTCGCACCCCCGGCGCGTCGAGCCACGCCCAACACCTAAAACCAGCACGTCCGATCTGATGTCACATTGATGGATTTCATGCTTTTAATCACCAGCTAACATTTCATCTTATTCAACCAGGATTATAGTCATGCCACTAGGTGGCGCTCTAACCATTATTGACAAATAGCATAACAAACATTTCCAAGCTCGAGTCTCATCACACCTACGACCTTTGGGAGAGATTGGACATTGTGTTTTTTAGTGACAGCAGATTACTGCTTTTTGCGAGTGATTGAAACTCTACGTGCCGCCATGACCACCCCGTTTCCCTGAACGGAAAAAGCTTCGCAATTTAACATCACAAAGGTCTTTAGATTCTACACACTGAAGAATGCTTCAATATGATGAAATCCCTTGGAGGAGTTCGTCAAAGTATGAGGCCTGAAAAGGGGGGAAAATGTCATCAAAATTACACATTAATTTTAAAATGGCTGACTTCCTGTTGGATTTGGGATATTGCTCCAAGAGACTTTTTTGTACATCTTGATATCTTACACAAGCTTACCAAGTGTCAGACTCATAGATGAAACACAGAGCAGGGGCTGATGTTTTGAAATATTGTAGGGGGCGCTGTGGAGCCATTCTGCGCTATTCAAGGAAAATGGTTACATAACAACAATGCCTTCATCCATTTGGAGGTGTGTGCCAAATTTCAAGCCTCTATAAACTTTCCAAGCCCCTCAAAAGCCACTTCATCTTTCATGATGAACCGCGTTGCCACCAGGGTGCGCCGTTCAGTTTAAAGTCACAATTTTTGCACTGAAGCATCACGAGGGACTGATGGTGATATTCACCGCTTTTGAGGTGGCCACGATCAACCTGTGAAAATCAGTACAACAAAGTTAAAGCCATGACATTTCCTGTTGCCACTAGGTGGCGCTGTCCGTATTTCCGACAATGGGCACATCAATCTGTTCAGGGCGGGTCTGACATCACGCCTGTAAAGTCTGGTACTGATCAGACTGGATTTCATTGAGTTATACTAATTTGTTTCTTCATGGCGTGACATCAAAGTTCGCCATGCTGCTGGGGTCACACCCTTTCGCGAAAACTCACAGTTTTCACTGTAACCCAAGACCAACTCCTTAAGGCTTTCCTGGAGAAATTTGAGGCTGCAGATGTCACCCATCACTATACTGTACCCCAAAGTGTAAAACATGACATTTCCTGTTCCCACTAGGTGGCGCTGTCCTTGATGTCAAATATGGCAGTTGAAATATGTTCAGGGGTGGAGCCTTATCATATGTGTTCACTTTGGTCAAGGTCAGAAAATGTATGACAAAATGAGAGGCAATAAGATTTTCATGGCGAGTCATCGAAATTCGCCATGGCGCCACGGCCTCATAGTATTGTGAAAACTCAAAAGCTCCGCAATTTAACATGGCACAAGGGTGTAGTTGACACTGTCCAAATTTGAAGGTTATGAAATGAAACCCCAAGGAGGAGTTCGCAAAAGTTCGAGGCATGGAAATGGCAAAATTAGAGCCAAAATGTCACCTTCTCTTCCAAATGGCGGACTTCCTGTTGGGTTTGCGTCAATGGGCCCACAGACTTTTTTGTTCGTCTTGGCATGATACACATGTGTGCCAAATTTCATACATGTAGCTCAAACGATGTGGTCGTAGGGCTGCATTTAACAAGGCATAGGTGGCGCTGTAGAGCCATTTCCCAGTGCTCATATGTAAAACCATTAAAATACAAAATTTTTCACCAGACCTGGCATGTGTGCAAAATTTCATGAGTTTTTGAGCATGTTTAGGCCCTCAAAAAGGCCCTTGTTTGGGGTGAATAATAATAATAATAATAATTAAAGCTGCAAGCAGCGTTATGAGGGCCCTCGCACCCCCGGCGCGTCGAGCCACGCCCAACACCTAAAACCAGCACGTCCAATCTGATGTCACATTGATGGAATTCATGCATTTAACCACCAGCTAACATTTCAACTCATTCATTCATGATTAGTTAGTCGTTCCACTAGGTGGCGCTCTAACCATTATGTACAAATGGCATAACAAACACTTCCAAGCTCGAGTCTCATCACACCTGAGACGTTTGGGAGAGATTGGACATTGTGTTTTTGAGTGACAGCAGATTACTGCTTTTTGGCGAGTGATTCAAACTCTAAGTGCCGCCATAACCACCCCGTTTCCCTGGACGTAAAAAGCTTCGCAATTTAACATCACAAAGGTCTTTAGATTCCACAAACTGCAGATCGGTCCAATCTGATGAAATCCCTTGGAGGAGTTCGTCAAAGTATGAGGCCTGAAAAGGGGGGAAAATGTCATCAAAATTACACATTAATTTTAAAATGGCTGACTTCCTGTTGGATTTGGGATATTGCTCCAAGAGACTTTTTTGTACATCTTGATATCTCCTATAAGCTTACCAGGTTTAAGACTCATACATAAAACACAGAGCTGGGGCTGATGTTTTGAAATTTCGTAGGGGGCGCTGTGGAGCCATTTTGCGCTATTCAATGAAAATGATCACATAACAACAAAGCCTTATGCACATTGGAGGTGTGCGCCAAATTTCAAGACTTTTTAAACTTTCCAAGCCCCTCAAAAGCCACTTCATTTTTCATGGTGAACAGCGTTGCCACCAGGGTGCGCCGTTCAGTATAAAGTCACAATATTCGCACTGCAGCATCATGAAGGACTGATGGTGATATTCACCGCTTTTGAGGTGTCCACAATGAACCTGTGAAAATCAGTACAACAAAGTGTAAGACATGACATTTCCTGTTCCCACTAGGTGGCGCTCTTCATATTCCTGACAATGGGCACATCAATCTGTTCAGGGCGCGTCTGACATCATGCCTGTAAAGTCTGGTACTGATCAGACTGGATTTCATTGAGTTATACTAATTTGTTTCTTCATGGCGTGACATCAAAGTTCGCCATGCTGCTGGGGTCACACCCTTTCGCGAAAACTCACAGTTTTCACTGTAACCCAAGACCAACTCCTTAAGGCTTTCCTGGAGAAATTTGAGGCTGCAGATGTCACCCATCACTATACTGTACCCCAAAGTGTAAAACATGACATTTCCTGTTCCCACTAGGTGGCGCTGTCCTTGATGTCAAATATGGCAGTTGAAATATGTTCAGGGCTGGAGCCTTATCATATGTGTTCACTTTGGTCAAGGTCAGAAATTGTATGACAAAATGAGAGGCAATAAGATTTTCATGGCGAGTCATCGAAATTCGCCATGGCGCCACGGCCTCATAGTATTGTGAAAACTCAAAAGCTCCGCAATTTAACATGGCACAAGGGTGTAGTTGACACTGTCCAAATTTGAAGGTTATGAAATGAAACCCCAAGGAGGAGTTCGCAAAAGTTCGAGGCATGGAAATGGCAAAATTAGAGCCAAAATGTCACCTTCTCTTCCAAATGGCGGACTTCCTGTTGGGTTTGCGTCAATGGGCCCACAGACTTTTTTGTTCGTCTTGGCATGATACACATGTGTGCCAAATTTCATACATGTAGCTCAAACGATGTGGTCGTAGGGCTGCATTTAACAAGGCATAGGTGGCGCTGTAGAGCCATTTCCCAGTGCTCATATGTAAAACCATTAAAATACAAAATTTTTCACCAGACCTGGCATGTGTGCAAAATTTCATGAGTTTTTGAGCATGTTTAGGCCCTCAAAAAGGCCCTTGTTTGGGGTGAATAATAATAATAATAATAATAATAATTAAAGCTGCAAGCAGCGTTATGAGGGCCCTCGCACCCCCGGCGCGTCGAGCCACGCCCAACACCTAAAACCAGCACGTCCGATCTGATGTCACATTGATGGATTTCATGCTTTTAATCACCAGCTAACATTTCATCTTATTCAACCAGGATTATAGTCATGCCACTAGGTGGCGCTCTAACCATTATTGACAAATAGCATAACAAACATTTCCAAGCTCGAGTCTCATCACACCTACGACCTTTGGGAGAGATTGGACATTGTGTTTTTTAGTGACAGCAGATTACTGCTTTTTGCGAGTGATTGAAACTCTACGTGCCGCCATGACCACCCCGTTTCCCTGAACGGAAAAAGCTTCGCAATTTAACATCACAAAGGTCTTTAGATTCTACACACTGAAGAATGCTTCAATATGATGAAATCCCTTGGAGGAGTTCGTCAAAGTATGAGGCCTGAAAAGGGGGGAAAATGTCATCAAAATTACACATTAATTTTAAAATGGCTGACTTCCTGTTGGATTTGGGATATTGCTCCAAGAGACTTTTTTGTACATCTTGATATCTTACACAAGCTTACCAAGTGTCAGACTCATAGATGAAACACAGAGCAGGGGCTGATGTTTTGAAATATTGTAGGGGGCGCTGTGGAGCCATTCTGCGCTATTCAAGGAAAATGGTTACATAACAACAATGCCTTCATCCATTTGGAGGTGTGTGCCAAATTTCAAGCCTCTATAAACTTTCCAAGCCCATCAAAAGCCACTTTATCTTTCATGATGAACCGCGTTGCCACCAGGGTGCGGCGTTCAGTTTAAAGTCACAATTTTTGCACTGAAGCATCACAAGGGACTGATGGTGATATTCACCGCTTTTGAGGTGGCCACGATGAACCTGTGAAAATCAGTACAACAAAATGAAAGCCATGACATTTCCTGTTGCCACTAGGTGGCGCTGTCCGTGTTTCCGACAATGGGCACGTCAATCTGTTCAGGGCGGGTCTGACATCATGCCTGTAAAGTCTGGTACTGATCAGACTGGATTTCATTGAGTTATACTAATTTGTTTCTTCATGGCGTGACATCAAAGTTCGCCATGCTGCTGGGGTCACACCCTTTCGCGAAAAGTCACAGTTTTCACTGTAACCCAAGACCAACTCCTTAAGGCTTTCCTGGAGAAATTTGAGGCTGCAGATGTCACCCATCACTATACTGTACCCCAAAGTGTAAAACATGACATTTCCTGTTCCCACTAGGTGGCGCTGTCCTTGATGTCAAATATGGCAGTTGAAATATGTTCAGGGGTGGAGCCTTATCATATGTGTGCTCTTTGGTCCAGATCGGAACATGTATGACAGAATGAGAGGCAATAAGATTTTCATGGCGAGTCATCGAAATTCGCCATGGCGCCACGGCCTCATAGTATTGTGAAAACTCAAAAGCTCCGCAATTTAACATGGCACAAGGGTGTAGTTGACACTGTCCAAATTTCAAGTTTATAGGACCAAATCCCAAGGAGGAGTTCGTTAAAGTACAAGGCATGGAAACGGTAAAATCAGACCCAAAATGTCACCTTCAATCCAAAATGGCGGACTTCCTGTTGGGTTTAGGACATTGCCATAATAGACTTTTTTGTTCGACTCTGAACGTTATATAGGTGTACCGACGTTCAAACATGTAGGTCATACCCATACCGGGGGCTCGCGTTTTTCATTTTTCTAGGTGGCGCTACTGAGCTAATTTTCCCTGGCCATGTCTGAGAACATTAAAATACGTAAATTTTCACCAGACCTGACGCGTGTGCAAAATTTCATGAGTTTTCGAGCATGTTTAGGCCCTCAAACGGCCAATTCATTTGCCGAAATAATAATAATAATAATAATAATAATAAACAGAGCAATTACAATAGGGCCTTCGCACTGTCAGTGCTCGGGCCCTAATAATAATAATAATAATAATAAGAAACGGAGCAGATACAATAGGGCCTTCGCACTCTCAGTGCTCGGGCCCTAATAAGAAACGGAGCAGATACAATAGGGCCTTCGCACTCTCAGTGCTCGGGCCCTAATAATAATAATAAACAGAGCAATTACAATAGGGCCTTCGCACTATCAGTGCTCGGGCCCTAATTAAAGCTGCAAGCAGCGTTATGAGGGCCCTCGCACCCCCGGCGTGTCGAGCCATGCCCAACACCTGAAACCAGCACGTCCGATCTGATGTCACATTGATGGAATTCATGCATTTAACCACCAGTTAACATTTCATTTGGTTCAACCATGAGTATAGTCGTCCCACTAGGTGGCGCTCTAACCATTATAGACAAAGGGCATAACAAACATTTCCGAGCTCGAGTCTCATCACGCCTGCGACCTTTGGGAGAGATTGGACTTTGTGTCTTTGAGTGACAGCATATTACTGCTTTTTGGCCAGTGATTGAAACTCCACGTGCCGCCATGACCACCCCGTTTCCTTGAACGTAAAAATCTTCGCAATTTAACATCACAAAGGTCTTTAGATTCCACACACTGGAGAATGGTTCAATATGATGAAATCCCTTGGAGGAGTTCGTCAAAGTATGAAGCCTGAAAAGAGGGGAAAATGTCGCCAAAATTACACATTAATTTTAAAATGGCTGACTTCCTGTTGGATTTGGGATATTGCTCCAAGAGACTTTTTTGTACATCTTGATATTTTCCATAAGCTTACCAGGTTTCAGACTCATAGATGAAACACAGAGCTGGGGCTGATGTTTTGAAATTTTGTAGGGGGCGCTGTGGAGCAATTTCGCGCTATTCAATGAAAATGATCACATGACAACAAAGCCTACATCCATTTGGAGGTGTGTGCCAAATTTCAAGCCTCTATAAACTTTCCAAGCCCCTCAAAAGCCACTTCATCTTTCATGGTGAACCGCGTTGCCACCAGGGTGCGCCGTTCAGTTTAAAGTCACAATTTTTGCACTGAAGCATCACGAGGGACTGATGTTGATATTCACCGCTTTTGAGGTGGCCAAGATGAACCTGTGAAAATCAGTACAACAAAATTAAAGCCATGACATTTCCTGTTGCCACTAGGTGGCGCTGTCCGTATTTCCGACAATGGGCACATCAATCTGTTCAGGGAGGGTCTGACATCATGCCTGTAAAGTCTGGTACTGATCAGACTGGATTTCATTGAGTTATACTAATTTGTTTCTTCATGGCGTGACATCAAAGTTCGCCATGCTGCTGGGGTCACACCCTTTCGCGAAAACTCACAGTTTTCACTGTAACCCAAGACCAACTCCTTACGCCTTTCCTGGAGAAATTTGAGGCTGCAGATGTCACCCATCACTATACTGTACCCCAAAGTGTAAAACATGACATTTCCTGTTCCCACTAGGTGGCGCTGTCCTTGATGTCAAATATGGCAGTTGAAATATGTTCAGGGGTGGAGCCTTATCATATGTGTGCTCTTTGGTCCAGATCGGAACATGTATGACAGAATGAGAGGCAATAAGATTTTCATGGCGAGTCATCGAAATTCGCCATGGCGCCACGGCCTCATAGTATTGTGAAAACTCAAAAGCTCCGCAATTTAACATGGCACAAGGGTGTAGTTGACACTGTCCAAATTTGAAGTTTATAGGACCAAATCCCAAGGAGGAGTTCGTTAAAGTACAAGGCATGGAAACGGTAAAATCAGAGCCAAAATGTCACTTTCAATCCAAAATGGCGGACTTCCTGTTGGGTTTAGGACATTGCCATAATAGACTTTTTTGTTCGACTCTGAACGTTATATAGGTGTACCGACTTTCAAACGTGTAGGTCATACCCATACCGGGGGCTCGCGTTTTTCATTTTTCTAGGTGGCGCTACTGAGCTAATTTTCCCTGGCCATGTCTGGGAACATTAAAATACGTAAATTTTCACCAGACCTGACGCGTGTGCAAAATTTCATGAGTTTTCGAGCATGTTTAGGCCCTCAAACGGCCAATTCATTTGCCGGAATAATAATAATAATAATAATAATAATAATAATAATTAAAGCTGCAAGCAGCGTTATGAGGGCCCTCGCACCCCCGGCGTGTCGAGCCATGCCCAACATCTGAAACCAGGACGTCCGATCTGATGTCACATTGATGGAATTCATGCATTTAACCACCAGCTAACATTTCATTTGGTTCAACCATGAGTATAGTCGTCCCACTAGGTGGCGCTCTAACCATTATAGACAAAGGGCATAACAAACATTTCCGAGCTCGAGTCTCATCACGCCTGCGACCTTTGGGAGAGATTGGACTTTGTGTCTTTGAGTGACAGCATATTACTGCTTTTTGGCGAGTGATTCAAACTCCACGTGCCGCCATGACCACCCCGTTTCCTTGAACGTAAAAAGCTTCGCAATTTAACATCACAAAGGTCTTTAGATTCCACACACTGGAGAATGGTTCAATATGATGAAATCCCTTGGAGGAGTTCGTCAAAGTATGAAGCCTGAAAAGAGGGGAAAATGTCGCCAAAATTACACATTAATTTTAAAATGGCTGACTTCCTGTTGGATTTGGGATATTGCTCCAAGAGACTTTTTTGTACATCTTGATATTTTCCATAAGCTTACCAGGTTTCAGACTCATAGATGAAACACAGAGCAGGGGCTGTTGTTTTGAAATTTTGTAGGGGGCGCTGTGGAGCAATTTCGCGCTATTCAATGAAAATGATCACATGACAACAAAGCCTACATCCATTTGGAGGTGTGTGCCAAATTTCAAGCCTCTATAAACTTTCCAAGCCCCTCAAAAGCCACTTCATCTTTCATGGTGAACCGCGTTACCACCAGGGTGCGCCGTTCAGTTTAAAGTCACAATTTTTGCACTGAAGCATCACGAGGGACTGATGGTGATATTCACCGCTTTTGAGGTGGCCACGATGAACCTGTGAAAATCAGTACAACAAAATTAAAGCCATGACATTTCCTGTTGCCACTAGGTGGCGCTGTACGTATTTCCGACAATGGGCACATCAATCTGTTCAGGGCGGGTCTGACATCATGCCTGTAAAGTCTGGTACTGATCAGACTGGATTTCATTGAGTTATACTAATTTGTTTCTTCATGGCGTGACATCAAAGTTCGCCATGCTGCTGGGGTCACACCCTTTTGCGAAAAGTCACAGTTTTCACTGTAACCCAAGACCAACTCCTTAAGGCTTTCCTGGAGAAATTTGAGGCTGCAGGTGTCACCCATCACTATACTGTACCCCAAAGTGTAAAACATGACATTTCCTGTTCCCACTAGGTGGCGCTGTCCCTGGTGTCAAATATGGCAGTTGAAATATGTTCAGGGGTGGAGCCTTATCATATGTGTTCACTTTGGTCAAGGTCAGAAAATGTATGACAAAATGAGAGGCAATAAGATTTTCATGGCGAGTCATCGAAATTCGCCATGGCGCCACGGCCTCATAGTATTGTGAAAACTCAAAAGCTCCGCAATTTAACATGGCACAAGGGTGTAGTTGACACTGTCCAAATTTGAAGGTTATGAAATGAAACCCCAAGGAGGAGTTCGCAAAAGTTCGAGGCATGGAAATGGCAAAATTAGAGCCAAAATGTCACCTTCTCTTCCAAATGGCGGACTTCCTGTTGGGTTTGCGTCAATGGTCCCACAGACTTTTTTGTTCGTCTTGGCATGATACACATGTGTGCCAAATTTCATACATGTAGCTCAAACGATGTGGTCGTAGGGCTGCATTTAACAAGGCATAGGTGGCGCTGTAGAGCCATTTCCCAGTGCTCATATGTAAAACCATTAAAATACAAAATTTTTCACCAGACCTGGCATGTGTGCAAAATTTCATGAGTTTTTGAGCATGTTTAGGCCCTCAAAAAGGCCCTTGTTTGGGGTGAATAATAATAATAATAATAATAATAATAAGAAACGGAGCAGATACAATAGGGCCTTCGCACTCTCAGTGCTCGGGCCCTAATAAACAGAGCAATTACAATAGGGCCTTCGCACTGTCAGTGCTCGGGCCCTAATAATAATAATAATAAACAGAGCAATTACAATAGGGCCTTCGCACTGTCAGTGCTCGGGCCCTAATTAAAGCTGCAAGCAGCGTTATGAGGGCCCTCGCACCCCCGGCACGTCGAGCCACTGCCAACACCTCAAACCGGCACGTCCGATGTGATGTCACATTGATGGATTTCATGCTTTTAATCACCAGCTAACATTTCATCTTATTCAACCAGGATTATAGTCATGCCACTAGGTGGCGCTCTAACCATTATTGACAAATAGCATAACAAACATTTCCAAGCTCGAGTCTCATCACACCTGCGACCTTTGGGAGAGATTGGACATTGTGTTTTTTAGTGACAGCAGATTACTGCTTTTTGCGAGTGATTGAAACTCTACGTGCCGCCATGACCACCCCGTTTCCCTGAACGGAAAAAGCTTCGCAATTTAACATCACAAAGGTCTTTAGATTCTACACACTGAAGAATGCTTCAATATGATGAAATCCCTTGGAGGAGTTCGTCAAAGTATGAGGCCTGAAAAGGGAGGAAAATGTCATCAAAATTACACATTAATTTTAAAATGGCTGACTTCCTGTTGGATTTGGGATATTGCTCCAAGAGACTTTTTTGTACATCTTGATATCTTACACAAGCTTACCAAGTGTCAGACTCATAGATGAAACACAGAGCAGGGGCTGATGTTTTGAAATATTGTAGGGGGCGCTGTGGAGCCATTTTGCGCTATTCAAGGAAAATGGTTACATAACAACAATGCCTTCATCCATTTGGAGGTGTGTGCCAAATTTCAAGCCTCTATAAACTTTCCAAGCCCCTCAAAAGCCACTTCATCTTTCATGATGAACCGCGTTGCCACCAGGGTGCGCCGTTCAGTTTAAAGTCACAATTTTTGCACTGAAGCATCACGAGGGACTGATGGTGATATTCACCGCTTTTGAGGTGGCCACGATCAACCTGTGAAAATCAGTACAACAAAGTTAAAGCCATGACATTTCCTGTTGCCACTAGGTGGCGCTGTCCGTATTTCCGACAATGGGCACATCAATCTGTTCAGGGCGGGTCTGACATCATGCCTGTAAAGTCTGGTACTGATCAGACTGGATTTCATTGAGTTATACTAATTTGTTTCTTCATGGCGTGACATCAAAGTTCGCCATGCTGCTGGGGTCACACCCTTTCGCGAAAACTCACAGTTTTCACTGTAACCCAAGACCAACTCCTTAAGGCTTTCCTGGAGAAATTTGAGGCTGCAGATGTCACCCATCACTATACTGTACCCCAAAGTGTAAAACATGACATTTCCTGTTCCCACTAGGTGGCGCTGTCCTTGATGTCAAATATGGCAGTTGAAATATGTTCAGGGGTGGAGCCTTATCATATGTGTTCACTTTGGTCAAGGTCAGAAAATGTATGACAAAATGAGAGGCAATAAGATTTTCATGGCGAGTCATCGAAATTCGCCATGGCGCCACGGCCTCATAGTATTGTGAAAACTCAAAAGCTCCGCAATTTAACATGGCACAAGGGTGTAGTTGACACTGTCCAAATTTGAAGGTTATGAAATGAAACCCCAAGGAGGAGTTCGCAAAAGTTCGAGGCATGGAAATGGCAAAATTAGAGCCAAAATGTCACCTTCTCTTCCAAATGGCGGACTTCCTGTTGGGTTTGCGTCAATGGGCCCACAGACGTTTTTGTTCGTCTTGGCATGATACACATGTGTGCCAAATTTCATACATGTAGCTCAAACGATGTGGTCGTAGGGCTGCATTTAACAAGGCATAGGTGGCGCTGTAGAGCCATTTCCCAGTGCTCATATGTAAAACCATTAAAATACAAAATTTTTCACCAGACCTGGCATGTGTGCAAAATTTCATGAGTTTTTGAGCATGTTTAGGCCCTCAAAAAGGCCCTTGTTTGGGGTGAATAATAATAATAATTAAAGCTGCAAGCAGCGTTATGAGGGCCCTCGCACCCCCGGCGCGTCGAGCCACGCCCAACACCTAAAACCAGCACGTCCGATCTGATGTCACATTGATGGAATTCATGCATTTAACCAACAGCTAACATTTCAACTCATTCATTTATGATTAGTTAGTCGTTCCACTAGGTGGCGCTCTAACCATTATGCACAAATGGCATAACAAACATTTCCGAGCTCGAGTCTCATCACGCCTATGAGCTTTGGGAGAGATTGGACATTGTGTTTTTGAGTGACAGCAGATTACTGCTTTTTGGCGAGTGATTGAAACTCTATGTGCCGCCATGACCACCCCGTTTCCCTGAATGTAAAAAGCTTCGCAATTTAACATCACAAAGGTCTTTAGATTCCACACACAGGAGATCGCATCAATGTGATGAAATCCCTTGGAGGAGTTCGTCAAAGAACGGTGCCTGAAAAGCGGGGAAAATGTTGCCAAAATTGCACATTAATTTTAAAATGGCTGACTTCCTGTTGGATTTGGGATATTGCTCCAAGAGACTTTTTTGTACATCTTGATATCTCCTATAAGCTTACCAGGTTTCAGACTCATAGATAAAACACAGAGCTGGGGCTGTGGTTTTGAAATTTTGTAGGGGGCGCTGTGGAGCAATTTCGCGCTATTCAATGAAAATGATCACATGACAACAAAGCTTTCCTCCATTTGGAGGTGTGTGCCAAATTCCAAGCCTCTATAAACTTTCCAAGCCCCTCAAAAGCCAATTCATCTTTCATGTTGAACCGTGTTGCCACCAGGGTGCGCCGTTCAGTTTAAAGTCACAATTTTTGCACTGAAGCATCACGAGGGACTGATGGTGATATTCACCGCTTTTGAGGTGGCCACGATGAACCTGTGAAAATCAGTACAACAAAATTAAAGCCATGACATTTCCTGTTGCCATTAGGTGGCGCTGTCCGTATTTCCGACAATGGGCACATCAATCTGTTCAGGGCGGGTCTGATATCATGCCTGTAAAGTCTGGTACTGATCAGACTGGATTTCATTGAGTTATACTAATTTGTTTCTTCATGGCGTGACATCAAAGTTCGCCATGCCGCTGGGGTCACACCCTTTTGCGAAAAGTCACAGTTTTCACTGTACCCCAAGACCAACTCCTTAAGGCTTTCCTGGAGAAATTTGAGGCTGCAGATGTCACCCATCACTATACTGTACCCCAAAGTGTAAAACATGACATTTCCTGTTCCCACTAGGTGGCGCTGTCCTTGATGTCAAATATGGCAGTTGAAATATGTTCAGGGGTGGAGCCTTATCATATGTGTTCACTTTGGTCAAGGTCAGAAAATGTATGACGAAATGAGAGGCAATAAGATTTTCATGGCGAGTCATCGAAATTCGCCATGGCGCCACGGCCTCATAGTATTGTGAAAACTCAAAAGCTCCGCAATTTAACATGGCACAAGGGTGTAGTTGACACTGTCCAAATTTGAAGTTTATAGTACCAAATCCCAAGGAGGAGTTCGCAAAAGTTCGAGGCATGGAAATGGCAAAATTAGAGCCAAAATGTCACCTTCTCTTCCAAATGGCGGACTTCCTGTTGGGTTTGCGTCAATGGGCCCACAGACTTTTTTGTTCGTCTTGGCATGATACACATGTGTGCCAAATTTCATACATGTAGCTCAAACGATGTGGTCGTAGGGCTGCATTTAACAAGGCATAGGTGGCGCTGTAGAGCCATTTCCCAGTGCTCATATGTAAAACCATTAAAATACAAAATTTTTCACCAGACCTGGCATGTGTGCAAAATTTCATGAGTTTTTGAGCATGTTTAGGCCCTCAAAAAGGCCCTTGTTTTGCCTGAATAATAATAATAATAATAAGAAACGGAGCAGATACAATAGGGCCTTCGCACTCTCAGTGCTCGGGCCCTAATTAAAGCTGCAAGCAGCGTTATGAGGGCCCTCGCACCCCCGGCACGTCGAGCCACTGCCAACACCTCAAACCGGCACGTCCGATGTGATGTCACATTGATGGATTTCATGCTTTTAATCACCAGCTAACATTTCATCTTATTCAACCAGGATTATAGTCATGCCACTAGGTGGCGCTCTAACCATTATTGACAAATAGCATAACAAACATTTCCAAGCTCGAGTCTCATCACACCTGGGACCTTTGGGAGAGATTGGACATTGTGTTTTTTAGTGACAGCAGATTACTGCTTTTTGAGAGTGATTGAAACTCTACGTGCCGCCATGACCACCCCGTTTCCCTGAACGGAAAAAGCTTCGCAATTTAACATCACAAAGGTCTTTAGATTCTACACACTGAAGAATGCTTCAATATGATGAAATCCCTTGGAGGAGTTCGTCAAAGTATGAGGCCTGAAAAGGGGGGAAAATGTCATCAAAATTACACATTAATTTTAAAATGGCTGACTTCCTGTTGGATTTGGGATATTGCTCCAAGAGACTTTTTTGTACATCTTGATATCTTACACAAGCTTACCAAGTGTCAGACTCATAGATGAAACACAGAGCAGGGGCTGATGTTTTGAAATATTGTAGGGGGCGCTGTGGAGCCATTTTGCGCTATTCAAGGAAAATGGTTACATAACAACAATGCCTTCATCCATTTAGAGGTGTGTGCCAAATTTCAAGCCTCTATAAACTTTCCAAGCCCCTCAAAAGCCACTTCATCTTTCATGATGAACCGCGTTGCCACCAGGGTGCGCCGTTCAGTTTAAAGTCACAATTTTTGCACTGAAGCATCACGAGGGACTGATGGTGATATTCACCGCTTTTGAGGTGGCCACGATCAACCTGTGAAAATCAGTACAACAAAGTTAAAGCCATGACATTTCCTGTTGCCACTAGGTGGCGCTGTCCGTATTTCCGACAATGGGCACATCAATCTGTTCAGGGCGGGTGTGACATCATGCCTGTAAAGTCTGGTACTGATCAGACTGGATTTCATTGAGTTATACTAATTTGTTTCTTCATGGCGTGACATCAAAGTTCGCCATGCTGCTGGGGTCACACCCTTTCGCGAAAACTCACAGTTTTCACTGTAACCCAAGACCAACTCCTTAAGGCTTTCCTGGAGAAATTTGAGGCTGCAGATGTCACCCATCACTATACTGTACCCCAAAGTGTAAAACATGACATTTCCTGTTCCCACTAGGTGGCGCTGTCCTTGATGTCAAATATGGCAGTTGAAATATGTTCAGGGGTGGAGCCTTATCATATGTGTTCACTTTGGTCAAGGTCAGAAAATGTATGACAAAATGAGAGGCAATAAGATTTTCATGGCGAGTCATCAAAATTCGCCATGGCGCCACGGCCTCATAGTATTGTGAAAACTCAAAAGCTCCGCAATTTAACATGGCACAAGGGTGTAGTTGACACTGTCCAAATTTGAAGGTTATGAAATGAAACCCCAAGGAGGAGTTCGCAAAAGTTCGAGGCATGGAAATGGCCAAAATGTCACCTTCTCTTCCAAATGGCGGACTTCCTGTTGGGTTTGCGTCAATGGGCCCACAGACTTTTTTGTTCGTCTTGGCATGATACACATGTGTGCCAAATTTCATACATGTAGCTCAAACGATGTGGTCGTAGGGCTGCATTTAACAAGGCATAGGTGGCGCTGTAGAGCCATTTCCCAGTGCTCATATGTAAAACCATTAAAATACAAAATTTTTCACCAAACCTGGCATGTGTGCAAAATTTCATGAGTTTTTGAGCATGTTTAGGCCCTCAAAAAGGCCCTTGTTTGGGGTGAATAATAATAATAATTAAAGCTGCAAGCAGCGTTATGAGGGCCCTCGCACCCCCGGCACGTCGAGCCACTGCCAACACCTCAAACCGGCACGTCCGATGTGATGTCACATTGATGGATTTCATGCTTTTAATCACCAGCTAACATTTCATCTTATTCAACCAGGATTATAGTCATGCCACTAGGTGGCGCTCTAACCATTATTGACAAATAGCATAACAAACATTTCCAAGCTCGAGTCTCATCACACCTGCGACCTTTGGGAGAGATTGGACATTGTGTTTTTTAGTGACAGCAGATTACTGCTTTTTGCGAGTGATTGAAACTCTACGTGCCGCCATGACCACCCCGTTTCCCTGAACGGAAAAAGCTTCGCAATTTAACATCACAAAGGTCTTTAGATTCTACACACTGAAGAATGCTTCAATATGATGAAATCCCTTGGAGGAGTTCGTCAAAGTATGAAGCCTGAAAAGAGGGGAAAATGTCATCAAAATTACACATTAATTTTAAAATGGCTGACTTCCTGTTGGATTTGGGATATTGCTCCAAGAGACTTTTTTGTACATCTTGATATCTTACACAAGCTTACCAAGTGTCAGACTCATAGATGAAACACAGAGCAGGGGCTGATGTTTTGAAATATTGTAGGGGGCGCTGTGGAGCCATTTTGCGCTATTCAAGGAAAATGGTTACATAACAACAATGCTTTCATCCATTTGGAGGTGTGTGCCAAATTTCAAGCCTCTATAAACTTTCCAAGCCCCTCAAAAGCCACTTCATCTTTCATGATGAACTGCGTTGCCACCAGGGTGCGCCGTTCAGTTTAAAGTCACAATTTTTGCACTGAAGCATCACGAGGGACTGATGGTGATATTCACCGCTTTTGAGGTGGCCACGATCAACCTGTGAAAATCAGTACAACAAAGTTAAAGCCATGACATTTCCTGTTGCCACTAGGTGGCGCTGTCCGTATTTCCGACAATGGGCATATCAATTTGTTCAGGGCGGGTCTGACATCATGCCTGTAAAGTCTGGTACTGATCAGACTGGATTTCATTGAGTTATACTAATTTGTTTCTTCATGGCGTGACATCAAAGTTCGCCATGCTGCTGGGGTCACACCCTTTCGCGAAAACTCACAGTTTTCACTGTAACCCAAGACCAACTCCTTAAGGCTTTCCTGGAGAAATTTGAGGCTGCAGATGTCACCCTTCACTATACTGTACCCCAAAGTGTAAAACATGACATTTCCTGTTCCCACTAGGTGGCGCTGTCCTTGATGTCAAATATGGCAGTTGAAATATGTTCAGGGGTGGAGCCTTATCATATGTGTGCTCTTTGGTCCAGATCGGAACATGTATGACAGAATGAGAGGCAATAAGATTTTCATGGCGAGTCATCGAAATTCGCCATGGCGCCACGGCCTCATAGTATTGTGAAAACTCAAAAGCTCCGCAATTTAACATGGCCCAGGTGTGTAGTTGACACTGACCAAAGATGAAGCTTATACAACCAAATCCCAAGGAGGAGTTCGCAAAAGTTCGAGGCATGGAAATGGCAAAATTAGAGCCAAAATGTCACCTTCTCTTCCAAATGGCGGACTTCCTGTTGGGTTTGCGTCAATGGGCCCACTGACTTTTTTGTTTGTCGTGGCATGATACACATGTGTGCCGAATTTCATACATGTAGCTCAAACGATGTGGTCGTAGGGCTGCATTTAACAAGGCATAGGTGGCGCTGTAGAGCCATTTCCCAGTGCTCATGAGTAAAACCATTAAAATACAAAATTTTTCACCAGACCTGGCATGTGTGCAAAATTTCATGAGTTTTTGAGCATGTTTAGGCCCTCAAAAAGGCCCTTGTTTGGGGTGAATAATAATAATAATAATAATTAAAGCTGCAAGCAGCGTTATGAGGGCCCTCGCACCCCCGGCGCGTCGAGCCACGCCCAACACCTGCAACCAGCACGTCCGATGTGATGTCACATTGATGGAATTCATGCATTTAACCACCAGCTAACATTTCATCTCATTGAACCATGATTAGAGTCGTCCCAATAGGTGGCGCTCTAACTATTACCGACAAATGGCATACCAAACATTTCCGAGCTCGAGTCTCATCACACCTGAGACGTTTGGGAGAGATTGGACATTGTGTTTTTGAGTGACAGCAGATTACTGCTTTTTGGAGAGTGATTCAAACTCCACGTGCCGCCATGACCACCCCGTTTCCCTGAACGTGAAAACCTTCGCAATTTAACATCACAAAGGTCTTTAGATTCCAAAAACTGGAGATTGGTTCAATATGATGAAATCCCTTGGAGGAGTTCGTCAAAGAACAATGCCTGGAAAGAGGGGAAAATGTCGCCAAAATTACACATTAATTTTAAAATGGCTGACTTCCTGTTGGATTTGGGATATTGCTCCAGGAGACATTTTTGTACATCTTGATATCTCCTATAAGCTTACCAGGTTTCAGACTCATACATAAAACACAGAGCTGGGGCTGATGTTTTGAAATTTTGTAGGGGGCGCTGTGGAGCCATTTTGCGCTATTCAATGAAAATGATCACATAACAACAAAGCCTTATGCACATTGGAGGTGTGCGCCAAATTTCAAGACTTTTTAAACTTTCCAAGCCCCTTAAAAGCCACTTCATTTTTCATGGTGAACAGCGTTGCCACCAGGGTGCGCCGTTCAGTTTAAAGTCACAATTTTCGCACTGCAGCATCAAGAAGGACTGATGGTGATATTCATCGCTTTTGAGGTGGCCACAATGAACCTGTGAAAATCAGTACAACAAAGTGTAAGCCATGACATTTCCTGTTCCCACTAGGTGGCGCTCTTCATATTCCTGACAATGGGCACATCAATCTGTTCAGGGTGGGTCTGACATCACGCCTGTAATGTCTGGTACTGATCAGACTGGATTTCATTGAGTTATACTAATTTGTTTCTTCATGGCGAGACATGAAAGTTCGCCATGCTGCTGGGGTCACACCCTTTCGTGAAAAGTCACAGTTTTCACTGTAACCCAAGACCAACTCCTTAAGGCTTTCCTGGAGAAATTTGAGGCTGCAGATGTCACCCATCACAATACTGTACCCCAAAGTGTAAAACATGACATTTCCTGTTCCCACTAGGTGGCGCTGTCCCTGGTGTCAAATATGGCAGTTGAAATATGTTCAGGGGTGGAGCCTTATCATATGTGTTCACTTTGGTCAAGGTCAGAAAATGTATGACAAAATGAGAGGCAATAAGATTTTCATGGCGAGTCATCGAAATTCGCCATGGCGCCACGGCCTCATAGTATTGTGAAAACTCAAAAGCTCCGCAATTTAACATGGCACAAGGGTGTAGTTGACACTGTCCAAATTTGAAGCTTATAGGACCAAATCCCAAGGAGGAGTTCGTTAAAGTTCGAGGCATGGAAACGGTAAAATCAGAGCCAAAATGTCACCTTCAATCCAAAATGGCGGACTTCCTGTTGGGTTTAGGACATTGCCATAATAGACTTTTTTGTTCGACTCTGAAAGTTATATAGGTGTACCGACTTTCAAACATGTAGATCATACCCATACCGGGGGCTCGCGTTTTTCATTTTTCTAGGTGGCGCTACTGAGCTAATTTTCCGTGGCCATGTCTGAGAACATTAAAATACGTAAATTTTCACCAGACCTGACGCGTGTGCAAAATTTCATGAGTTTTCGAGCATGTTTAGGCCCTCAAAAGGCCAATTCATTTGCCGAAATAATAATAATAATAATAAACAGAGCAATTACAATAGGGCCTTCGCACTGTCAGTGCTCGGGCCCTAATAATAATAATAATAATAATTAAAGCTGCAAGCAGCGTTATGAGGGCCCTCGCACCCCCGGCGTGTCGAGCCATGCCCAACACCTGAAACCAGCACGTCCGATCTGATGTCACATTGATGGAATTCATGCATTTAACCACCAGTTAACATTTCATTTGGTTCAACCATGAGTATAGTCGTCCCACTAGGTGGCGCTCTAACCATTATAGACAAAGGGCATAACAAACATTTCCGAGCTCGAGTCTCATCACGCCTGCGACCTTTGGGAGAGATTGGACTTTGTGTCTTTGAGTGACAGCATATTACTGCTTTTTGGCCAGTGATTGAAACTCCACGTGCCGCCATGACCACCCCGTTTCCTTGAACGTAAAAAGCTTCGCAATTTAACATCACAAAGGTCTTTAGATTCCACACACTGGAGAATGGTTCAATATGATGAAATCCCTTGGAGGAGTTCGTCAAAGTATGAAGCCTGAAAAGAGGGGAAAATGTCGCCAAAATTACACATTAATTTTAAAATGGCTGACTTCCTGTTGGATTTGGGATATTGCTCCAAGAGACTTTTTTGTACATCTTGATATTTTCCATAAGCTTACCAGGTTTCAGACTCATAGATGAAACACAGAGCTGGGGCTGATGTTTTGAAATTTTGTAGGGGGCGCTGTGGAGCAATTTCGCGCTATTCAATGAAAATGATCACATGACAACAAAGCCTACATCCATTTGGAGGTGTGTGCCAAATTTCAAGCCTCTATAAACTTTCCAAGCCCCTCAAAAGCCACTTCATCTTTCATGGTGGACCGCGTTGCCACCAGGGTGCGCCGTTCAGTTTAAAGTCACAATTTTTGCACTGAAGCATCACGAGGGACTGATGGTGATATTCACCGCTTTTGAGGTGGCCACGATGAACCTGTGAAAATCAGTACAACAAAGTTAAAGCCATGACATTTCCTGTTGCCACTAGGTGGCGCTGTCCGTATTTCCGACAATGGGCACATCAATCTGTTCAGGGCGGGTCTGACATCATGCCTGTAAAGTCTGGTACTGATCAGACTGGATTTCATTGAGTTATACTAATTTGTTTCTTCATGGCGTGACATCAAAGTTCGCCATGCTGCTGGGGTCACACCCTTTCGCGAAAACTCACAGTTTTCACTGTAACCCAAGACCAACTCCTTAAGGCTTTCCTGGAGAAATTTGAGGCTGCAGATGTCACCCATCACTATACTGTACCCCAGTGGCGTGCACAGACATTTTGGGGGGCAAGTGCTCCAGGGGGAAAAAAGGGCACTTTTTGCATATGTGGAAAACCAGCCACACATTAGCAGAAAACCACTGTTTCTGGAATGATCTCCCCTCAGTTTTTGGGTAAGGTATATCAGGCTGACATGGGCCCACATTGCAGCACATTGAAACGTATCTGTCATTGCGCTTTATTTTAAATGTATGGATGTGTGTTGGATCTGTTGGGTATTGTAAAGCTGCTAACTTTGACATTATGTGATCGATCTGTTCTTCCTCATTGTGGTCTTCAGAGAGCACTACATCAGTGTCTGTAGGCCTAACTGAACCTGTTGCTGCATTGGTCGCGGCTTCATCTGTTTCTATATCTCCCTCTTCTGCTATGCTGGTAGATGGCATAGAGCTGCTTCCCTGCTGTGACTGACTACAATGGAACAATAATAATAATAGTAGTATTATTATTTATTATAATAATAAGCTTAAACAGATAGTTTTAATAATAACCCATACTGCAAGTCTTGTAACATAGAAATAACTTTCGTAGGTACAAAATAATAGTTAGCTCAATGCCTGCTGATTAAGTTCATTAAAAACTAAGTGTGAACAGCTTTTAAGATTTTCCAATAGAATTAACTGCAAGGAGCAGGTTACATTAAAACATTAAAATAGAACCTGACTCTGCCCTTGACTCTGACCTTTCATCTTCATTTTCCTTTGCTTTCATCCAAGAGAGCAGAGAACTGCTTCCCTGGGCTGCCTGTTGTAGATCCCTTTCTTTCTCCTTTCTCAGCCTCTCTTTCCTAGGCATTATGCTTGCTGAAATTAGTAAATAAATAGACCAAAATGTATGAGAACGAATAAGACTGACTGTGGTCATTACAAGAACAGGTCAGAATGGTCGTTTTCACAGGCAATTGGGAACTGCCTATTTTTCCTTTAGCAAATTAATGTGTTAATGTTGCCAATATGTTACACCAAAAACAATTAACATGTCTAACCAGTGCTTCTCAAAACTTTTAACATGCACCACCCCCAACACCGTACCCTTCAAACTACCAATAACAACGTCACTGTTCTGTCACAATCAGGTCACAACACAGTGCGTAAATGTCTGCGAGCATCGCTGAGTCAGTAACAACCAGTTAGGCTAAAGACTGCATCTTTAGACAGTTTGACGGTGTTCTAACTTTCTCACAGGAGACACCTACTAAAGACAGTCAAAGACATTAATTTCAATCTTACCAAAGTAGGACAGTAGTTGACGTTAGTTATGGAAAGGCTAATCCACAAAAACGGAGAAACGTCCATAATTCTATTATTCATAATCATGTCAAGGTTTTAGGTTTTTCTGCAGTTCCATCTCTAAAAAGTGTGATGTCTTCCCGTCACTGACTTCAGTTTGAAAACTTTGTATTTATTCACAGATTTCCGTGAGATCATCCTAAAATTTGTAACGAAAAATGGGCTCAAAAGAGCCCTCTGCCTAACGGCATGTAGCCTATAGCATAACGTGATATTTTCAATAGTGTATGCAAAAAGGTCGGAATTGATGGAGAGTGGGGTTGCCTAAATGGTTTAGGTTACATTTTAAATGTGTCGTTTTTTTGTTTATCCATATGGATGGATGGAGGGGGCAAGCTGGCAAAGTTTGTCATGTGCAGTTTCTGACAGGCTACTTCACAACAAAACAATTGCAGGTTGGTCTTAGAGGGCAAACAGAATAATTTCACTCGATTCATGGGTTACCTGACTGGTTGGGAAGGGAAAGAGCTGCCGTGTTGTCCGCCGTGGCTCCCAGTCGCTATAGTTAGCCTACTATGCCTACTCCAAGTAGTCCTATGTCATGCCGCTGCTACACGCCTCACAACAAATGAACTGCAAGCGTGTTCACGTGACACGGTGACAGTGAAAAAGCGACAGGGTTCGGGTGTCTTTGAAGAAGGGGCACAAATCAAGCCATTATTTTCACACCTTTTTAAATCGCGCAGCTTTAAAAAAAAAATCACGTCTTTCAAAAGGGCACTTTTTTGGACTGAGGGCAAAAGGGCAAGTGCTTCAGCACCACCTCGTCTCTATCTGTGCACGCCAGTGATTATCTGCATTTACAACTCTTCTCCTGTCCTGTTGTCACCACAGAAAAAGCTTTGTAAAGGAAATTGGATCAAGGTGTTTTGATCTTCTTGGCTCAAAACTTCAAGTGTTCATGATGTAAATGTAGACAAAAGGCTTCTCTGTTTACATCCTTCTTGCAAAAGACAAAAGAATAGGTGATGTTGCCATGTTCCATGGTTAATCTCCAACTTGGGCTAATCCATTGTCCTTCATACACATAGGCAATTGGCCTGTTTCCAGTTCGTTTAACTGTATAATGTCCTGCAACAAGTCATATTCTTTGAGTCAGACGAGCAGGTCTGTCTCACCAGAGCAGTTCACCTTCCCAGCTACTGGTGAATCAACCTTCCATTCAGGTTCAGAGCAGTTGAAAAGTTGGCAGTGTTCCTGGATGTGTTGCCAAAGCAACCAAACAAACTGTCTTGCTCTCAGTGATGCTATAGGGCCACAGTCCAGAAGAATGTGTAGCCAGTGGCATCACAAGCATAACCATTGGTCTCGTTGTTTATGTGAGCGGTTGTGTTCATAAACTGCCACCAGTAGTTGTTGAAAACCCATGCGGGTACTGGGTGTGGTTTGCTCTGTTCCGGTGCGTTCCCTGTCATCCCACTCAGGGTCCACAGGCACAAGAAGATGCACAGCACATTCCCAGCCATTCTAATGAGTACCTGTGGCTCAGTTGGTTTCTTCACCGGATTGAGACGAGGGGCCCTGGAGGCTTTCCCCCCCCCTTTGTTCCCGGTCTTCCTGCCACTTACTCCGAGCTGGCCTGGATGTGTGTCACCTTCTTGCAGTGCGCTTGATATATCCAAGTGTTCCTTCCAGCAATCTTCACTGCTGTGGTCGTCATCAGCAGCATCCGATATGGACCTTCCATCGTGGACTGGGCCAGCACTTCCTCTCCATGGCCTTATCATCATCCGATCTCCAGACTTCAGGCTCTGCTCCTGCGGAGAAACAGAATCATCTGGCAGATCATTTGTTCTCATGACTACTTTACTTTTAAACATTTTCAAGCATCTAATCTGCTAATATGCTCTCTCTTCTGCTTTTCTATCATCACTACAGAAGACTGGAACTCTAAATAGAATAGAATAGAATAGAATAGAATTCAACTTTATTGTCATTGCACATGCACAGGTACAGGGCAACGAAATGCAGTTTGCATCCATCCAGAAGTGCTTTAGTGATATAGATATATTACAATATATATTAGCAATAATATAGATATGTGAGTATATTACAGAAATGGGTCTATTATGGTATGTTATAATGTACACGGTATGAAGTATGTTGTGAATATTCTATAACTATAAGTATGTACAGGCTGTAGTGAGTACAAGCTATGTACAGGATATGGACAGGATATAAATATGAAAAACTATACAGAATATGAAATAAATAACTTTACAGAATCTGGGATATACAGCTATACAGAAATGGGAACTATGCAAGTTGTAAACAGTTGTAGGATTAAAGATTATCGAATGTACAGAATGATTATTTACACAGAGCTATACAGTAGTGCAGTTAAGATAAGTGAGGGTGTAGATAGTTTCTACAGAGGCTATATAAAGTGCTAGTGGTTGTGAGTGGTGGTTCAGTCCATGTTATTATTGTGTTTGAGGGTACAGTTGTCCATTGTGGGTGTGTGTATGTTCAGTCCATGAGTTTAACATGGGTCAGATGTCAGGAGGCAGAGTTCAGGAGTCTGACAGCTGTGGGGAAGAAGCTGTTCCGGTACCTGGTGGTCTTAGTCCGGAGGCTCCTGTAGCGCCTCCCAGAGGGCAGGAGGGTGAAGAGTCCATGTGATGGGTGACTGGGGTCTTTGATGATTTTCCCAGCCCTTTTCAGACACCGCTTCCTGTAGATGTCTTTAATGGCAGGAAGTGGTGCTCCGGCGATGCGCTGGGCAGTTTTCACAACCCTCTGCAACGCCTTCCGGTCCGAGGCAGAGCAGTTCCCGTACCAGACTGTTATACAGTTGGTCAGGATGCTCTCGATGGTGCAGCGATAGAAGTTCACCAGGATGTCTGAGGACAGGTGGTTCTTCCTCAGAGTCCTCAAGAAGAAGAGGCGCTGGTGAGCCTTCTTGACCAGCTTGGAGCAGTTGGTCGTCCAGGTGAGATCCTCGGAGATGTGGACTCCCAGGAACTTGAAGCTGCTCACACGCTCCACAGCCGTCCCCTTAATGTGGATGGGTGGATGTGGGTCAGCATTCCTCCTGTAGTCCACGATGAGCTCCTTGGTCTTCTCGGTGTTAAGCAGCAGGTTGTTTCTGTCGCACCACTCAGCCAGACGATCCACCTCCTCCCTGTAGGCGGCCTCATCGTTGTCACTGATGAGGCCAATCACCGTGGTGTCATCTGCAAACTTAATGATGGTGTTGGAACCATCAGCAGGTCTGCAGTCGTGGGTGAAGAGGGAGTAGAGGAAAGGGCTCATCACACAGCCTTGTGGTACACCGGTGTTCATCGTGATTGTAGATGAGCAGCGGTTATCCAGCCGGACATGTTGGGGGCGGTTGGTCAGGAAGTCCAGTAACCATTTGCAGATGAGGGAACTGATACCCAGGTCTGTCAGTTTCCTGATGAGTTGTGAGGGGTGGATTGTATTGAATGCTGAACTGAAGTCTATAAACAGCATTCTGGCGTAGGTGTTGTTGTTGTCCAGGTGTGAGAGGACAGAGTGCATTGCGATGGAGACTGCATCCTCTGTGCTCCTGTTCCGGCGGTATGCGAATTGGTGGGGGTCCAGGGTGGGGGGGAGACAGGATTTGAAGTGTGCTAGGACCAGTCGCTCTAAGCACTTAGTGATGATGGGGGTGAGTGCTACTGGGCGGTAATCATTGAGGCAAGATGGGTTGGAGTTTTTGGGTATCGGGACGATGGAGGTGGATTTGAAGCAGGCCGGTACCACAGCGTGGGCCAAGGACAGATTGAATATGTCTGTGAGCACTCCTGCAAGCTCCCCAGAACACGCTCTGAGAACACGCCCGGGGATGCCATCAGGGCCTGCAGCCTTGTGGACATTGATCCTGCTCAGCACCGCTCCTACATCGGTGGGGGAGAGAGTCATAGGTTGGTGGTCTGGCGTCATGTCTGCTTTGGTTGTGGTTGTGGGGTTCCCTCGCTCAAAACGAGCATAAAAGTTGTTGAGCTCGTTGAGGAAGGAGACATCAGAGGATGCGGGGGAGGGTTTGGTGGTCCTGTAGTCTGTGATGGTCTGGAGTCCTTGCCACATGCGTCGGGGGTTGGAGTTGGAGAAGTGTTCTTCTACCTTCTTTTTGTAATGGTGTTTGGCTTTTTTGATGCCCTTCTTTAGATTAGCCCTGGCTGTACTGTAGGCGTGTGCATCTCCTGACCTAAAGGCAGTGTTGCGGGCCTTCAGGAGGAGACGAACATCCCGGTTCATCCAAGGCTTCTGGTTGGGGTACATGGTGATCCGTTTCTGGGTGGTGACACTGTCTGTGGTTTTGGAGATGTAATCCAGTACAGATGAGGCGTACTGGTCCAGGTCTGTGTGGGTGAACATATTCCAGTCTGTGTTTTTAAATCTGTCCTGGAGCACTGCGTCTGTCCCCTCTGGCCACACTTTAATTGTCCTCACAGCAGGTTTCACACGTTGGATGAGTGGTGAATACCGAGGTGTGAGGAACAGGGAGAGATGGTCCGATTGTCCAATGTGGGGGAGGGGTGTGGCTTTGTAGGCTCCAGCCAGGTTGGAATACACATGGTCTAAAGTCTTGTCTCCTCTGGTGTGGCAGGAGACATGTTGGTGGAATCTGGGGAGGACTGTCTTTAAGTTGGTGTGGTTGAAGTCGCCAGCAACAATAAAAGCAGCCTCGGGGTGTTTATTCTGGTGTTTGTTAATGGCTGCAGAAAGTTCTTTCATGGCCAACCTAGCATTAGCGTCGGGGGGTATATACACGGCAGTGAGTATGATCGAAGTGAATTCTCTGGGGAGATAATAAGGTCTGCATTTGACCATTAAAAACTCCGCATTAGGTGAGCAGTGACTCTCAGTAGTAGTGGAGTTCATGCACCAAGCATTGTTAATATAAATGCACAAACCTCCACCTCTGGTCTTGCCGGAGTCATCTGCTAGCCTGTCGGCTCGGTGTGTGTGGCGTCCTGCTAACTCGATAGCATTGTCCGGGCAGCTGTTGTTCAGCCATGTTTCGGTGAAAAACATGACATTTGAGTCCATAATCCGTCTGTTGTTAGTGATGGAGAGCCGTATCTCATCCATTTTGTTTGCCAGAGAACGGACATTGGCGAGAAAAATACTGGGTAAAGGCAGCCGGTGTGGTGTTAGCTTTAGCTTAGCCCGTAGCCCTCCGCGCCTACCTCGCCTTTGTTTACGATCTCGGCGCCGTCTGCGTGCACTTCCGCCCAGCCGGGGAGAGTGGGCAGCCTCCGGTGTTCTGGAGATCTCTGGGATGAGTCGGAGATCGGCGATAAAACTGTTGGAGTTGTGAGTCCAGATGTCCAGAAGCTCTTGTCTGCTGTAGGTCAGCAACGCACAGCAATTCTGGACGAATAATCCGGTTAAAAGTAGATAAAAAACCGCTAAATAGCAGATTCTGGAGAGACACTGAGCCTCGCGTTGTTCACGCGCCGCCATCTTGGAAAGAAAGCTCTAACATGTGTAATCTCAAAGAGTCAAACCATTCTCTGTTGGAGTAATCCTCATGTACTTATTCTATACAGTCTAACCATGTCCTGCCTGTCTTCCTAAATCTTAACTTTACTGCCTGCAAAAAGTTTTTTTTTTTTTTTTGGAAGTATTTAATAATCCTAGAGTGAGTATAACGACTGCTCATCTCCCTCCTGTTTGAGACATGGTATAGCCAATGGCTCAAAATAGCAGCAGTCTTATACAAATTATTAGGCAGTACTGGTTTATCACACAGATAAAAAAAATCATCCTGCAAGCTCGCTCCCTCTGCAAGTCACAACTGTTTTCCTGCTGTAGGTGAGTGGGCCTGCATGTCTGCTGATGCTGTACTGATAAAAGGTTAACACCATGTTTAACTACAGCTGCCTCGTTTGTGATCTTATCTGCAAAAACTTTCCCTAATGCAACTGGATCTTTCCCTCACATGTGTGCTGCACATTTACAAACGGCAATTCCACTGGTTAATAACACTGCATCCAGCAGATTTTGCAAGAGTTTGGTGTGTTCTACAGGTTTCCCTGTAGAAGTTGTCACACCTCGTCTCACTCACTGCACTACAAAGAAATGTACAGTAGCAAATGTATACTGCCTATCAGTGTATATTGTCTCTCTACAGCTTTACACGCTTCCGTTAAAGCTAGCATCTCTGCTGCTCAAGCAAATATGAAACATGCTAGTTGTCCTACACAGATAACTCTCTCTCACTGTCTGCTACAGTAAAACCTGTTCTAGTCTGTCCCTCTGCTATTGTAAAACTCAAATCATCAACAAACCAAACCTTTCCCTCAACGAGTGGCACATCTATTAAGTCATCCCTCAGCTTACACGTCTTCTCCTCGCGCTCTCTACACTCATGAGAAGTGCCCTCCTCCGTTGGCAAAAAGGGTTTGACAGATTCAGAATTGTGCACCACTTTATGGTAATGTCAGGGGTTAAGACATTTGTTCACAAGTAAGAGAAATAAGACACTGCAGACCGACTCAGAGAGTTTAAGAACGTGCACACGGGTGAATGCCTCTGAGAAGACAGACACACCGAGAACAGGCTGCTTGCTTTATTTATAGGCCAAAATGGGTTACATAGCACTTCCTCTTTTAACGGAAAGGGGAGAGCTCAGGCATTGTCTCAGCTATCTAACCTCTGCACACAAACTGAAAAATAACGACACAGCAGTATATAATGCTTCTCTGACATCACAGACACTGAAGTAAAGAATGCATCGTATATCATGTCTTGTCAAACATCTCAAACACTGAAGTAAGGAATGCATCGTGTTTTGTTTAACAATAGGCTTGGTTATGTGAAAATATATGAACACTTGATTATAAGGCACACTTGATTATATTGTATTTCATAAAAATCCTCTTACATTTCCCTCCTGATGTTAATATATTTCACAGGTTTTAATCAATGCATAGTCACATTTTCAACTTGCATGTCATTTAGTGAAAACATACATGATCATCAGTTAAAATTCATCTTCTTCAAGTTCAATCTCTGCGTGTGGTTCGTATTGGGGTAGGGAGACATATGCTAGTAGTTTTGTGGTGAACATATTGTTTACCATTCTGTGGACACAGGGCAATATGCATGTTGAGAATAAGCAAAGGAGTATGAGCAGTACTCCAACGAGTACTAGTCCTTTCATGAGCAACGTCTTCCATGACCCACTAAGAAGCCATGTGAGCCAGTCCTCTTTACCAGTGATGTAGTCCTGTCGTTGAGCTTGACTCAGTTGTCGCAGCACGTCCAGTGCGTCAGTCATATTGTTGGAGTGCACATTATCAGGAATGTATGTGCAGCAAGTCGTGTTGAAGAGCACACATAAGCCTCCTTTCTCGGCTAGTATCATGTCCAATGCGACTCGGTGTTGCATTATTGTGATGCGCACTGCATCGATTTCTTCATTCTGAGCCTTGTTGATCTTTGTTGAAGCATTCAGAAACAGTCCAAAACGATAGTCTAAAGTCTCTATTCATAGTGCGTGCTTTCCTACTCCGATCCAGGGAAACAAAGCGTGTGTTACCTTCTGGCTGTCGGTCCAGAGTTTGAAGTCATCTGGCACGTCAGTTCCCCAGATCGAGTCGTGAGCTTGCACGTCTGTAGTGCTCCTCTTGCGTCTCGTCTGATGTGGTTCCGCTGTAATTTTGAAGGTGTGGTCAGATACCAGAACAGGGGCGCAGAGTCCGGTGCTGTTTGGTGGTAGCATGAAATAGACTTTCTGGCCACACGCCCAGGCTGCACCCTGCACCCAGTATGTACCTGTTGATGAGCCGTTGCCATCCCAGTCTGGTGCCGTCAGGATCATGGAGCAGTTTCCATTTTGTCCTAATTTCTTCAGACCCTGGGGCGTACCTGTCTGGCCGGTTTCTCCTGTGAAGTTAAAACACACTGGGTGTTGTATGTCGGGTGGCAAGACAACTGAGAATGATTTCAGTTGTTTGTGGCTGACGTTTATATGCACCCAGTAGGCTGCGTCACAGGTGTAGTTTATGTTTGGGTACTGGTGGGTGCAGTTTGTTATGTTGTAGATTAGAGCCTTCACACTCTGTGGGACTATATATTGTGTAGTATTGTGGCATTTGTTGCTGGTTTGGTCCTTTATGGATCCGCCTATTACCATTACAGGTTTTCCTGGTGTTGAGCAGTTCCCGGTAATGGCCTTGTCGTATATGCAGAGGGCTTCAGCCTTGGTCGGGGGTTTTCCATATACCGTGGCATGGAGTGCTGTTGTAGGCAGATGTGAGCAGACGTAGCAGTTTGTGGCATTGCCTTCTCCGTGCACTCTGTCATGGACATACCTGTACCATGCATTGTTCAGCCACGGGTGGTTGTGTTCTTTGTCTATCTCCTTCAGGTGTGAGTTGTCATACGACCATTTTTTCTGCAGGTGGTGCTGTGGGTCTTCGTCCTTCCAGGTGAACATCAGTAGGCTCACTAGGAGCGCTATGCCAGCCACTATGAGGACAAATTTCTTCATGGTGACCTAGTACACCTAAAACCTCTGGTGAGTGGACTACCAGCAAAGTGAAGAGGCGGGATATACCCAATCAGCCCTTCCTCCACCGGTAGATCACCTAGAGATCCAGGGGAACCGGCGTCTAAACGTCTGGATTGTCACTCACTTTTTTACAGTGGCTTTTGGTGGATCCAGGACGGTCGTTCCACAATTTTACAGGCTGTGGGTGTGGTCAGGAGTACTTGGTATGGCCCTTCCCACCTTGGAGAGGCCCAGTTTTTCCTTTGGAGCACCTTGATCAGGATCCAGTCACCTGGGTTCAACCTGCAAGAGACTGGAGAAGATTACTCGGCAGTTGATTGCTTAGTATCACTTCTTTATTCTCAAACAGTTTTGTGATCCATTCTGCCATCGTTGTTTCTGCGGCAGATTTATTGATTGGCTCACTAGTTATTGGCAGAGGAAACGCTCTGCCATGTATGACCTCAAACGGAGTCAGACCACTTGCTCCTTGAGTTATTCTCATCCATAGCTTAACTAAGCTCAAACATTCAGGCCATGGTCTTTTAGTTTCTTCCATACATTTTCTTAATCTCTGTTTAATTGTGCCGTTAGTTCTTTCGACTAATCCTGCACTTTGTGGATGATAAGTACAATGGTGTTTTATGCTAAAACCTAAAGCTTCAGAGATTTTACTTATTACTTCATTTACAAAATGTGTGCCATTGTCAGATCGTATTAACCCTTTAAGACCTACCATAGAACCAAGTCCGCCAGAGCTTATATTATATTTTTACATGCTGTGGAGCCATTTTTGGGAGCATTTCAAGTTGCTATACATCAATACAACCATTATAGCCCAGATTTTAATAATATGTATTCATTAAGTGCATAGTAATTACATAAATTGCAAAAAAGTGCAATAAACTACAAAAAAATTGAAAATCGTTTTTGCTTTTTTAACATATATTTGTAGTTAGAGAAATTTAAGAGGCTTATCCCTCAAAACTGTAAATACAAAAAAGTTGCACAAACTAGTTTCCCACCACAGGGAATTTATTTTGAGTGTCTTCATAGTTTTATTTTTGAAATACATCAATTTTTATACACTGCAGGAAAAACGAAAATAAATATTATACTGCAAATTTGCAAAAAAGCAGCATATGCATCAAAATAAACTATTTCCAGCAGTGCAATATGAGTCCTAAGCATCCCAGAAACGACACAGAAAGTCATAAAGTCAAAGATAACTTTTAAAAAGACCAGTATATGCCCTGAGGCCCTGATCATAAAAAAGACTACATTTCCGCGAAAATGACGTCACTTCCGGTTTCGGGCAGGTAATGGCGGAAATGCAAAAGTTCGCGCTGACGTCTATTCCAACGTAGGAAGTCTTATGAACAGCTGATCGGATTGGCAAAGCGTGTTTCTTGAATATTATGTTTTTGTTCCTGCAAGCGCTTTTTATGCAGTTTTTGCAAAGCTTTATGTGGAAGGAAACTGTGACCTAGGACAAGCTGATGGCATAAAATGTAAGTACAACTCCTCCGGTTTCATATGCAAAAAAAATTTTTGCGCTAGCTTACGTGGTTGCAGAGCTACTGGGATTTAAAAATAGTTACGCAAAACAGAGCGTGCCCGCTCCGATCGGCTGTAAAGGGTTAAACTTGGGATGCCATATGTTGGTATAAAATGGTTGCACAAACATTTTGCTACTGAAATTGCATCTGCTTTTTTCACTGGGTATATTTCTGGTCATTTGGAAAATACATCTATTATCACAAGTGCATATTTGGAGGATTGCGATTCGTTTAGTTCTATAAAATCCATGTGGATAGTGTGAAATGGGTGCGGTGGTTTAGGGAAACGCCCTCGCTTTGGTCTTAAATTTCCCTGTGCATTGTGTTTTTGGCAAACCATGCATGTTCTGATAAATTCTTTTGCTGAACTTTCAAAATTTATAGTGTAAAAGTGTGTATTGTATTGTTTATCTATACTATATCTCCCTCCTGTTGACACATGTATTTACTTCATGTGTCACTACAACCGCTGTCCTGTGTAACGACTCTGGTAATATTGGTTTTCCATCACAGACCATTAAGTCATCTTTCAGTTGTGCTCCACATTTCAGCCACTTGTTTTGTTCAGTGATTGTTGCAGCTTGTTGTTCGGTTTTTAGAACATTAGGTGGTATTTGTGGGCAGCAGTCGGATACTAGTAGCTCTGCCAATTGTTGTGCAGCCTGTTTTGCTGCTTGATCTGCAAAATTATTTCCTTTTGTGACAATAAAATTGTCTTTTTGATGTGCTGCACATTTGCGAAGTGCCAATTGTTCTGGCAAGGTGATCACTTCTAATAAGATTTTTAATAAGCTGCCGTGTTTCACTGGGTTACCCGTAGAGGTAACCATACCTCCGTTATGCCAAATGTTTGCTAAGTGATGCACTGCTGAAAGAACAAACTGGCTGTCAGTGTATATATTTATATTTTGGCCTGTGTGCAATTCATATGCACATATGACTGCTTACGTGCAGCTGACTCTTTTACTGTCTCTGCTGCGGCTACACAGGCTTACACATGCAGGCAGGCCTGATGCAACAGAGTCTAAATTTCACCGGGAATGTTAATGAGCATTGTTTTCCTCCAAACGCTTGTGTTATCGCAGCCTTCATATAACCTGCTCCTCTATCTACACGTAAGTAGAAAGGCTTATTATAGTCAGGCAGTGCTAAAACTGTATCTGTCTGTAATGCCTATTTTTAAATAACTGAATGCTTCTTCTTCTTTTTTCTATTTTTTTTTCTTCTATAGATGCAACATTACACTTTCACTCAAGACATTTTTAGATGATGTCTAGTTTTTCAAAAAATTCACACATCTTACATATTTCAAACTTTGAAGTTTTTGTTTTGTGTATATATATATTTTCCTAAACTTTGCATTGTTCATAGCTCACAGTTCTAAAACTGGGCATTTGTAAATCATATGCCTAATCACTATGTGTCACCGTAATCCACAAGTATTGGCACAAATTTGTTTCCAAACCAACAAAATAATCCAAAAAACAAAAAAAAAACAAAAACATACATGAGTCAGGACAAAGAAAAATGCTGCCAGAAACAAAGCAGAAGTGTGAGGGGAAACTGAGCTCACAGACAGCTGCATGTGTTGGCTTTTAATAGCATGCAGCCTCTGCTCTAAAAAAAACAATAAATAAAAAATAAAAGAAAATGTGTAACATGCTCATCAACTTAGCGGTGTCCACACATTTAATTCAGCTTCATAATCCTGTAGGTTTAGTTATTATCTACAGGGTTTGGCTTATTAGTTGTTATTATAGATGTGCTCTGTATCTCAGTAATATTTATCTAGGATAAATGACAGGTTTTCAAGCAGGTTAAGTGCCTCTATGCACCTAATTGGTTTAGATATTGCCTTTATTTTCTTCATCTCATATTTCATTATACTGAGTTTGAGCAAACCTTAAGCTTGATGCAGACTACTTCATAACAATTGTCCATCTCACATCATACTGGCTAGGATACTTCTTTTCAATATTAATATTATATTTTTATTAATTATTATCATCTTTTTCTGTCTATATAATAACAATAGTATATTACAATATTTTATTAGTGTATATCACTATACTACTACTGAGCCAATTTAATAGTTAGGATCATCTTACTCAGCAAACAGATAATTTATAGTTCATCCAATCTGTACAATTAGCTTTTTCTCTGAACAGGTTTGTGCCTACTTTTAGACTGGTCTTCTGTTTGCCTCATCTCAGATCCAACCTTCAGTCACATTTATTCTCTCTGTTGCATGTCGAACCAAGTAAGGCAAGTTTATTTGTATAGCACAATTCAACAGCAAGGTGATTCAAAGTGCTTTACAGAGACATTAGAAACAAAAACAAATAAAAAGCATGATTTAAAATTGATTAAAACAAGCAAATAAACTAACTAACTAATTAACAAACAAACAAACAAAACAGTATATAAAATCAAAACAGATAAAATCAGAACAGTAGATAAAATCAGTAGTTAAATGTAAGTTTTGAAATTTAAGCTTAAAAGTGTGGATTTGGTGCTTTATTCAAATGCAGCTGAGAACAGGTGAGTCTTCAACCTGGATTTAAATAAACTGAGTGTTTCAGCTGATCTGAGGCTTTCTGGGAGTTTGTTCCAGATATAAGGAGCATAAAAGCTGAATGCAGCTTCTCCGTGTCTGGTTCTGACTCTGGGAACTGATAAAAGACCGGATCCAGATGACCTGAGGGATCTGGAAGGTTCATACTGGGTCAGGAGGTCATTGATGTATTTTGGTCCTAAACCATTCAGAGCTTTATAGACCAGCATCAGAACTTTAAAGTCTATCCTCTGACGGACAGGCAGCCAGTGTAAAGTAGTTTATTATTATATTTTATTTTGTATCCATCAAGGACTGTGAATGAGCTGCAGTCTCACCCACTTCCAGGATGGAAACATTTATCTTTTCACACACTTTCCTTGGCTGTACAATGATACAGCCTTAATCTACCTTATGCATCTCTCTTTTTTATAGAAAAGGTCTTCATATAAATGATTTCCTTTTATTTATTTCATACAATCTGGGCATGATGGGTCATAAATGCACTGATATTTGCAGCCACGGCCACTATCTCTATGTGACATAAAAAGGGGATCGGTTAGATGCTGTTTTGTCACATGTCCTGAGGCTGATTTCACAATTATAGTGTTTTTTGAAAATGTTACATTTGGGACTTCTACAGTTAAAACAGTTTTACAAGCTCCTGTGTCTCAAAACATTTTTTAACGGCACACCGTTCACATATATTACAACTGTTGGTTTGGCTTCTGACCCTAGCAGCAGTTGTTCTATATTGTAAACTTCCGCTTCATCTGTTTCACTTCCTTCCTCTCGTACTAGTCATTCATCACGTCTTCTACGTCTGTCATCATCACTTTGAAAAGATGCCATTCTGCTAGACGTTTTGCTTTTTTCTTCTGACTTTTTTCCACATATAGCTCTTTTTGCAAAGCGGTTTTTAAAGCATTTATTGAATCAGGGGTGCATTTGCCTTGCCAAGCTGGACAATATATTTTATGTAGATTTCTCCACCTTTTTGCACTGACTATTCCTGCATTTGAACAGTTTTTTTTTCTAACCACTCTTCATCTGCTGTTAATTTTACTTTAGTTTTAGAGTTACCCATTTTGAACTAATTACGTCAGAACTGTGACACCTTCTCTGGCACAAAGGAGGGGGCAGGTGATCAATAACAGGCTTCTACTCACCCACTATTTGAGAGAGTGGTTATTGATTTTACGTGATGACGCACAACCTTAGATTCCCACTCCAACCAGTTCGTGAGTGTACACAGGAAAACAGTTTGAGGAGCGGTTCGACCGCGTATTGGGTCGTAAATGACAACTCACTCCTCTTTGTTGACACAAACAGAGCGCGCTTTTATAATTTTTATTGAGATTTTCCGTATTTTTATTGTGCAACCTTCTACCTGTTCCGTTGCAGCCACTCCCAGAGCGACCGGAACTCGTTCCGTTACAGCTGCTTTCCCAAAGCAACCGGAACTTTTAAT
Organism: Aulonocara sp. 'chitande type north' Nkhata Bay; assembly: GCF_057382095.1. Taxonomy (NCBI): domain Eukaryota; kingdom Metazoa; phylum Chordata; class Actinopteri; order Cichliformes; family Cichlidae; genus Aulonocara; species Aulonocara sp. 'chitande type north' Nkhata Bay. The sequence goes on along the minus strand of NC_141364.1, from coordinate 6,334,083 downwards.
AGCGATTTCTAGAATTTCGCTCTTGCCTGTTGTCTCTTAAGTCCCTCTGCCTGTTCCGTTCAGCTGCTTCCCAGAGCAACCGGAACTTTTAATAGCGATTTCTCCTAGTCCCCTTATGGACTGAGAATTTCGCTCTTGGACTGAGATCTGTCGGCGCTAACCAGGTTTACACACTATTTTAAAGGAAAATCTCAATATCAACGTATTTTAGCGCTAGATGGAATGCAGTGTTTCATATTCACCTTACTGTGGCGATGCGTTTTGAATTCGGTTCATCTGGTCCTGGCGCCGTGGGGCCTGTATAAGACGCTGACCGGAGATCGAATGGTCCCGGTTTTTCTCCTTTACTGTGCACAGGTTTTTTCCAGCGCAGGCAACACGACGTCAGGATCGATGAAGACCGTCTGTGGAAAACTAGACGTTAAAAATAACAGTTAGTTCTCCAGCTCGAAGGACCAATTAAATGTCAGGGGTTAAGACATTTGTTCACAAGTAAGAGAAATAAGACACTGCAGACCGACTCAGAGAGTTTAAGAACGTGCGCACGGGTGTGTGCCTCTCAGCAAAATCACTCACACCCCGAGCACAGGCTGCTTGCTTTATTTATAGGCCAAAATGGGTTACATAGCACTTCCTCTTTTAACGGAAAGGGGAGAGCTCAGGCATTGTCTCAGCTATCTAACCTCTGCACACAAACTGAAAAATAACGACACAGCAGTATATCGTGCTTATCTGACATCACAGACACTGAAGTAAAGAATGCATCATATATCATGTCTTGTCAAACATCTCAAACACTGAAGTAAGGAATGCATTGTGTTTTGTTTAACAATAGGCTTGGTTATGTGAAAATATATGAACACTTGATTATATTGTATTTCATAAAAATCCTCTATCACAACTCCTCACTGCAGGCATGTCATGTGCCTGCCTGCTTCAAGTCCTCTACCATAATCCCTGTCCCCAAGAAACCTAGGATCACTGGACTAAATGACTACAGACCCGTGGCTCTGACATCTGTGGTCATGAAGTCATTTGAGCGCCTAGTTCTCTCCCATCTCAAGACCCTCACGGCCCCCCTCCTGGACCCCCTGCAGTTTGCATATAGAGCCAACAGGTCGGTAGACGACGCCATCAACATGGCCCTACACTTCATCCTGCAGCATCTGGACTCCCCAGGAACCTACGCCAGGATCCTGTTTGTGGACTTCAGCTCTGCCTTCAACACCATCCTTCCAGACCATCTCCGAGGCAAGCTTTCCCAGATGAATGTGCCTGATCCCATCTGCCGGTGGATCACTGACTTCCTGACGGACAGGAAGCAGCATGTGTCTCGGACTCCCGGACCATCAGCACCGGCTCCCCTCAGGGCTGTGTTCTTTCTCCTCTGCTCTTCTCCCTGTACACCAACTGCTGCACCTCCACCCACCAGTCTGTCAAGCTAATCGAGTTTGCAGATGACACCACCGTTATTGGGCTCATCTCGGACGGGGATGAGTCTGCCTACAGGAGGGAGGTTGAACGTCTGGTGTCTTGGTGCAGCCACAACAACCTGGTGCTGAATGCCCAGAAGACAGTGGAGATTATTGTGGACTTCAGGAAGCACACAGCCCCACTCCCCCCCATCATCCTGACTGACACCCCATCCCCTCTGTGGACTCATTCCGCTTCCTGGGTACCACCATCACCCAGGACCTGAAGTGGGAGCCCACCATCACCTCCGTCATCAAGAAAGCCCAGCAGAGGATGTACTTCCTGAGGCAGCTGAAGAAATTCAACCTGCCAACACGGACGATGATGCAATTCTACACTGCAATCATCGAGTCCATCCTCACCTCCTCCATCACCGTGTGGTACGCTGGAGTCACTATCAGGGACAAACAGAGACTGCAGCGTGTTGTGCGCTCTGCTGAGAAGGTGATTGGCTGCAGACTCCCATCTCTGCAGGACCTGTACACCTCCAGGACATTGCGGCGTGCAGCTCGGATCTCAGCTGACCCTTCTCATCTTGGACACAGTCTGTTTGACCTGCTCCCCTCAGGCAGGAGGCTCCGGTCCATTCGCACCAGAACCTCTCGCCATAAGAACAGTTTCTTCCCCTCTGCTGTTGGACACATGAACAATAACCATATGACTGTTCCCGCCACTAACACATGACCCTACGCTGAGTTCACTGCATCATTCCATGTTTGGCACTGATCACCACCTGCACTCATGTATATATCTTTCTACGTAGCACTCTTAATTCTTATTCTCATGTATATATCTCATGTATATCTCATGCATATATCTTTCTACGTAGCACTTTTAATTCTTATTCTTACTTTTATTTTTTCATGTCTATTTAAGCGCAACTTATGACACTATGTTTGCACTGAAGCACCGCAGCAATTTCCTGATGTTGTAAACCTGCTCAACATTTGGCAATAAACCCCTTTCTGATTCTGATTTCTGATTCTGATTCTGAACTAGCTTTATAACCTTTGTAAACACCTCTTTGTATATCAAATTAGATTTAAATTTACTTCTACACTTTACATTATGATAACCAGTGGTGGTAATTAATTACATTAAATTACGCTGTTTTAGCAGTAAGGGTAACAAAATAATTGTTTACATAGTTAAAACGACATTACCTTTACCGAACGGTAAATGCAATGTATTCCTAACGTTGTTGAAGTAGGTCAACTGCGCTCTGTATGTGCGTAATGGAGGCTGAAGCATCAACCCAGCCAAAGTTTTTAAATCAGGGAACACTTTGCCAATTGAACTGATCAGAAGTCAGCACAACTTAAACGTTGTTTTTTTTCTGATCGGAGGACATTATCCTTGTCTGCGCTCATTCTCCATCAGTTATGCTGCAGCTACCGATCTGTCACTGCCAGTCTGTCAAAAGCAGTCAGGCTTCACGCATCAGTAACTCTTCAGTGCTCTATCATTGGTACATTCAGGTCTGAGATGATATTGGATCCCCTCATGGGATTGAAAAATATTGATTTTTTCACCTGTATTATGCGCATAAAGTTGAAAAGCTTTGCGCATCCGGACCAAGATTAGTATTAGTATTACTATAAAGCCCAGATCCCACACCTGTGCAATGTTCATGCTGTCTAATCAGCACCTCGACATGCCACACCTGTGAGGTGGGACGGATTATCTCGGCAAACCTGAAGTTCTCACTAACACAGATTTAGACAGATTTGTGAACAGTATTCGATAGTAATGGGTCCTTTGTGTTTGTAGAAAATGTTTCAGATCTTTAAGTTCAGCTCATGAAAAATGGGAGCAAAAACAAAAGTGTTGCGTTTATATTTTTGTTCAGTGTATATACAGTAGACAGCACTCAGCAATCTTCCAGTTTGTAGAACTGTTACTGTATGCTATATTGGAAATATTTGTTACTCTTCCTGTAGTAAAAAAAAGTATTAGAATGTTAAAATTAGTAATTTATTTTGGCACTAACCAGAAACACAGTAACAATGTGTACAGCAGGAACAGATGCACTTCTATGTTTAGTGTACGGATTCCTACCAGGTGAAGCACTGAAAATGTTATTTAAATATGTATATGTATTTTCAACTGGTGTTGTTTTGTGGTCTCATTCCCCAAGCAATTTGTTGCCTTATTTTGTCCCCAACACTCACTGCTGCTTCTGCAAAATCAGAGTGCTAAGTGCTGTCTACTACAGGTAACTCCACTTCAAAAAACCTGAACATTCCCTTTAGCTTACTATTTTAATTGGGGGGAGAAACTAAGAAAGCAATTACTGACCAGATGAAAAGGCTGCACATGAAAAAGGCACAACAGGCTACACTGTTAAGAGAACTTAACCACCCAGTCTATTGAACATTTACATTCATTCCTTCATGTTACTGTTAACTACACCCGTGTTTCTATGAACTGTTAGGGTGGAAAACCTAAAACGTGTAGGGCAGAGTGCCTTGAGGACCAAGGTTGGGTAACACTGACCTACACCACATCCATCACCCACATAGAGCTTGCGAGAATGCTGTTAAATTCACTGCGAAAGTCTGGATAGCTGTGATAACCAAGGGGCAGCTTTAGTACACATCCACATGTGTGGGCTTGTGGTCTGCGGAGGAAATCTGTAGTTTCTATGAACTCAATTAGTATGGCTTTATCCAACAGATTGGATCCTGTACAGAACTGCAGGAAAAGCTGAAGATAATTGAAATCAATTTCTCCAATGTACCTTTTCAGGTAAGGAGAAACTGTTGACTGGGCAGCTGTCATCTCCTCTGGAAAGATTAGAAGCTCCTTCACTGTTTTTACAGTCGCTTTTTTTTTCTGCTATGAAATGATGCAGTCCTTCTGGTGGGAGTAAACCAGCTACAGAACCCACAACGGGACGCCAGCACTTGATTACAAACATTGGGGCCTGAATAAGTACTTTGTGTCCTATCTGTGCCAAAACAGGGAGCAGTGTGTCCTTGGTAAGAACCTGCTTGCACTCATGTGCATCAAGTACTTCCAGCAATTCATCTATATCCACTGAATTGAAGTCATCCAAAGCCTTCAGGAGAACAGATCGCTCTTCTTGTGAGACGTACAAAAGAAAGGAATCTTTTAAACTACTGGTTGTCGAGCCGTACAATATCTCCTCCAGAAAGGGTATTGCAAGCTTCACTGGGAAGTAACCAACTTGTTTCCACCCTACAACAAACACTCTAGCTATAGCCTGCCATTCTTCACACTGAAAGTCATGCCGGATGAATGGGACTTTCACCTCAACTCCCAATGTGCAGCTGTCATAGAAATCCATCCAAAATTCTGTCAGGCAGTCCCGCAAAACACCACTTCCTTCCCCCTGTTCAAGCTCTCCATTTGGTAACAACATTTTGATATTGACCTCAGATGAAATAATGTTTGAGTCCTTAAAGGCACTGATCAAATCAGTAAGACAATGACCTCTTCTAACAGTTAGTATTACGGGACAAGATCGTGGTTCAGGGGGTGCTTGGTCAGGAATATTGGCCTCTCCTGTCAGCCCCGGTGAGAGAGACAATGTGTGATGAGGTGGATCAGACTCTTTTTCTGTAAACAGTGTTTAACAACTGCATCAGAATCTTCACTGTCACCTACATTTGGCAGACCATCCCATGGTAATGTGTCATTCAGTTTCAAATATCCACTTATGGAAGCTCCATCATTAATTACAAAGTTTGATGGTTCTGAATTTATGTTTTCCACCAACAGATCATCAGCGGCCTGATTAGGTTCATTGCCAGTGAGATCTATCACAGAGGGCTGGGTTATTGCATGATCGGCCTCTATGTCTTGGGGCTGCTGTTGTGTTTTCTTTCTGGTACACAGATAAAGTCGCAGAATTTTGACTTTACTTTGCTTATACAACTCATCAACTGTACTGGAAGCATCCACATGCATCTGTGAGCTCTCAATATGAGTTGAATAGTGTGAAAGACTTTTGGTTTTTTTTGAGGTGCCATTGGGGAAAAACAGATTTTCAGCCATAAGTTTGATATTTGACACTGTTTCATTTTTATCTACAAATAAATGCCTTGTTCCACTACCACTTACAGACTTCACCTGTTTGAACCCACCCTTCTCCTCATCAAAATCCATCCAGCCAACCTCAATTCGTCTCACTGTTCGTTTTGCATTTGTATTTTCTGCCCACTGAGACAATTTCTTTTTAGGAGGCATTCCCTCAGCTCCTGTCAGTCTCCTGTCAGGCCTTGAGAGTATAGATTCTTTCCTGGATGGTGACGTCCGTGACAGTGTTGCTTGTCTGCAGAAGGCCACAGTGGAGACTCTATCGCCAACTTTGGGGATGTACTTTGCCAGGTCATTGTCTGTCATTAAGGGAATGACAGTTTCATCAATCTGAAAAATATAAATAACAAATTAATAAAATTGTCAATATTAAAAAAACAATGAATACATACAACTGCATATTTTAGAGTTGTTTTTTGCTATCTACTTTTGATAACAGATACTTTTGGTAATGTGGTACACATTTGTCCAACATAAGATGAACAAAAATTACTTTTAAAATTACTCTTTAAACATATCACGTCATTAATTAATGTCACTGATTAAACAAAAATATGAAATTCAATAAATTTTTTTAGAATGTGCATAGTAAATTGTGGATTGCGGCTCTCCGTTCAAAAACAAACACACAGACACACACGCACGCACACAGCAACAGCTGCAGTGGCTTACATTCTCATCTTCAAGTTTCTTGATCACATCCCCCCATGGTTCTGCATCAAGAATAAAAACATAACACATAAGGTTGTAAATGAGTCTAAGTGTAAGAGATGAACAGGCTTGTCTTAAATTACTGTCCGGTGTATAAAATTGTGTGTGATGGCCTGGTGGCGCTGTTTTGGTACCTGCAGTGCTGGTTTCAATTGTTAATTATTTTTTTCTTTTAGAGGCTGTTTGCTAACCTTGGTAATGTTGTTTCTTACAGGCATCTTCTTACAATGTGTTGTGCATTTGTGTACAGTGCAGGGCATTTCTCCACCAACGGTTATCTTTACTCAGGCCACGGTTATTGAATTCTTTGTAACATAAACTAATTGAGCAAGCTAAGCTGTGTCTGTGGAGTCTTTCCTTTTGTTGCCAATGCTGAGCCAAGTTGGTAACATGAGCAAGTCACTGTTTACTGAAAAATATTCTTGTGACATGCTGATAGTAACAGCTTTTTATCGCACTGCTAATTTTTTATGCACTTTTATATTTCTAAAAATCTGTTGACATCTGCTGTATTGATTTTATCCTTCTTCCTGTTGGACATACACTGATGCTGTGATTCAAAAGAGAAATCATTCAAATACAGACACCATAGAGATGTAAACTAATGAACCATAATCACTGATGAAATCTCAACAAACAAAAATAACACTGAGATACATCCACTGTGGACAATACACTGTATCATTTAGCAATCCTTTTGTCATGATTTTTTCCACTGGAAAAACTTCTTTTGGTTTGTATTATAGTTAGTTTTAAGTAATTTTTATATTTGATTTCCCAGAGGTAATGTTGCCCTTTACATTTCAGTGCACTAAGTGAATATAAGAAACTAATCATGTCTTTCAATTTTACATTTTTTTACAATACTTTTAATATTAATATATATTATTAAAAATATATTAAATTATTATGCAGTGATCTTGTCAGTATTGAATGCATGAAACTTTCACATCTCAGACGACATCTTATAACCAAGTACACGATGCTGAAAGACAAACCAAATTTTTTTCTGAGGCAGCAAAAGTCAGCGTTTTACTTTTGTGCTGTAGCCAAAGCCATTCTCCCAAAAGCTGGTAAGTCACACACAACTGGCAAACAGCTGTGTCTACCATTAGTTAAAGAGTTAACATGCAGGGAGGAGGCTGCCAAACATTTGAACTTTGTGCCACTTTCCAACGACACAGTGTCACTGCTAATAGGAGCCATGGCCGATGATGTTAAAAACTGATTGATCATATTAAAAGTAGTTGCTATTTTTCTATTCAGCTGCATCATGCTAATAGCTAGCAGCTAAATGTCCTTATCACAGAGAATCTCTTTGATATTTAGGTGTACAGAGTTGTACTATCCTTCATAAACACAGCCAGACCCGCTTGTCTATTCTTCCCGCTGTCGTTGTTGTGTCAGCCTGAAGTTGATAAAAACTGTCCATGTTTATGTATGTGTCCAGAGTTACTATGGTAGCCACTTCTCACACAGGATAATTAAGCTGCTCTCTCTTCAAGCCCCCTGATGCTGGGTAAGGGACACCAAGTCATCAACTTTTTAGCAAAGGATCTCCCGTTCCCCATGATGATGGACGGGATGATGGGGCTCTAGCTTCTCCTCTGGTTACAGCGCCTGATGTTGTTGTGGTTCCCTTGTCTGTTTCTCCTCAGCTTGATGGGGAAATCAGGCGGCTCGGTGAGAGGCAGCACCACAGAACTCTCCAGCCTTTTTAATTCAAGGTGCTCCAAAGGCTTGGGGAACAGGGCTGCCTCCTCGATCTAAGTAGGACGATGGGGGTATTGACTGGGGTGTCTTTTGTGTCTCAGCTGCAGGGGAGAGGTGGAGTAGCTGGTTCAGGCACGATCTGATATCCTCGTGTTGGTGTTGTTCCCAGATCATCATACTAAATGTTGTTCCAGGATCAACATTGCAAGTGACCAATCAGAATGTTGTGACGTCATACTTTTGCGACTTCGGGAAAAACCGGCGTAAAACAAAAAACTGTACTTAAGCTGCGAGAAACCGCCTCTGTCCGCCGATCAACGGACCCTGACCCTAACCCTAACCCTTTAATAAACAGTAAGCAGAATTGATATTGTCCTTGCAACATTGGAATTTCATAAATGCACGAATGGCTTGGCACGCAAAAGAATAACGTCACAACAATGTGATTGGTCACTTGCAATGTTGAACCTGGAACAACATTTTCATGATGGTCTGGGAACAACACCAACACGAGGATATCAGATCATCCGCTGGTTAAGGGTGTGGTGTCAGGGCTGATCCACACAGCTGACCTCCATCATCTAATCATTATTTTTTTCTAAAGAAAATCAGAAAGATGTTTGATGAAGACTCCTCTTATGCTTCTTCCTGCTCCTTTTTGAACATGGACGTTATTTGGAGTTGTGGTTGCTCATTTTCCTTTTGTTTGCTTTGTTCTTTTCCTGTGAAAGGAACAGGAAGACGCCCTTATCCCACACGCACTGAACCTTTTTTTTTTTTTTTAAACTTTATTCACGTACTGAACCTAACGGGTTTCCGGTAACGGTACATCGAGAGTAAACAAGATCAACAGTTATTCTAACAGTAACTACAAGATGAGGACAGGATGACTTCTTTTTTTTTCTGTTTCATCTGCAGGTAATAAAACCTTTTGAATCTTTGAGCTCTAACAGCTTTTCACATCTGCAGCGCGTTTGCTTTAACGTTGTGTTAGTCTGACCTTTGTTAACTGAACTTCCTCACCCACATTCAGGAATAATAACCGAATCCTCTTCTTATAGATTTAAACGTAGTTTTTATTGCTAAGCTTGTCTCACAGTTGGTCTTTGCTCACACTTGAAATAACTAAAAAAATAACTACAGGAGTTATATTTTTCATACTTTTTGGATATTTTATTTATCTAATCTTATAAAATATTAAAATGATTGTTTCACAGTGAAACACTCGCTGATAAATCACTTCACTGGATCTGCTGGAGTCCCACACGTCACACAGTTTGTGGGTGTTGCTGTGGTTGATGGCGTTGAGGCAGTTTACTTGGAGTGGTACAAACGTGAGTGCTTTAACATTCAGCCAAGCGCCTACAGAGCGCGGATTATTAGTTTGAAACAGCAGTTCAACCATAGTGAAGGTTACGGTATGTGGTTATTTCTTCTTATATACCTTCTATCTGATTATTATAAACCATGAGATACACCTAAGGAAAACTATTTTGCTAGTTGTTAAAGATTTAAAGTTCTAATGTTGTGCTTCTCAGATGAGATCAGGAATGATCAGACTTTACTAATATCAACATCTCTTAGAAAGCATGACAAAACAATGCGTTTACAGAATTGTTCAAAATTTTAGTCTTTTAGATTAATATATGCATCATAGTTCAGTCTCTCTCTCTCTCGTTCCACGTTTTTGCATCTTACAAACTAGAAGTGGCTGTGAATATGAGGAAAGCACTGGAGAGAAGTCTGGCTTTTTGAAGTATGGCTTTATTGAACCGGATCTGAAGACACTGTCATGGGCTTCACCGAAGGCTGACGCTGCCAAACAGAGCTGGGATGCTGACAGTAATAAAACAAAGCTAAATGAAGTTTTCCTCACTGACATCTGTCCAGAGCGGCTGAAGGTGCTTTTGGACGGTGGGAACAGCTCCCTGCAGAGAACAGGTAGAATCACATGACCTCATGAATGCATTGGTGTTTATTTTATTTTGAGTTATCTTTCTAACAACACAGTTATCTTTTAAAGGACAAAGCTTTGAGGCTAATTTTGTATTTAATGATTTTGAAGGTGAATGAAAGAAGCTGTGTGCAAACACTGCTCTACTGCTACATATTATGGACAATTTATAGTTTCACATTTCTATCAGTAAGTTTGACACAAGACACAAATAAGGAAACAAATTTGTGGTGCACTGTTACTTATAGTGTTCTAATAATCAAGACCAGGTGACCAGCACACACAGCATTATGGACACTCGTGGTTTTCTCCAGTTTTAACATTATAACATATATTCTTTATAGTTCTACACTAAGTCTATGGATATAAATCCATTGGGTAGTTTTTATCCTTTATTTGTAGGTAAGGGGCCTCTCTGAAAAAGTGAGATATTCATAACTGATAATCAGTTATTTGCATGGGCAGCAAAATGTCAAGCTTCAACAAAAGAAACAAAAAAACAAACTCAAATGCAGACTTGAATTGAGAAAACAGGAGCTCAGATGAAAGCTGATCAGAACAAACTGCTGCCAAAAAAAGAATCTAGAAAAGAACAAAGACTATGGAGTCGACTACTGGGTCAAATCAAAGTCAAAACAGACAAACTGACAACTGTCAGAGGAAGAGACACGGCTGCATGCACACACAGAGCTGATTGGACACATGTGAAACCAGGGAGGAAAAGTAAAGCCATAAGAAGAAGAAGAAGCTCAGAACGAGTTGTGTCTTTGTGGATCCAGATAGAGTGTACAATAGATCATATGACAGATGGAAGCAGGCAGGAGTCTCTGTGGGTTGTGATATTTGCAAATAATGTTGTGATCTGTAGTGAGAGCAAGTGGAAGAGAGCCTGGAGAGGTGGAGGTGTGCTCTGAGGAAAAGAGGAATGAAAGTCTGTTAAAGCACGACAGAATATACACGTGTGAATGAGTGGGAGGCAGGTAGAAAGAGACAGAGTGGAGTGGGTGGAGACGAGTGTCAGGAGCATTCAGCAAGACTGAAAGAGAAGGTTTACAAACTGGCAGTGAGACATGCTATGAGGTATGGTTTGGAGACAGTGGCATTAACGAAAAGACAGGAGGCAGAGCTGAAGATGTTAAGATGTTCAGAATGGACAAAATTAAAAATGAATCCCTCAGAGGGGTAGCTCAGTTCAGGCAGGGCGGTTTGGAGATGAAGCTAAAGAGGCGAAGCTGAAATGGTTTGGACGTGTGCACCGGACGGATAGAGGATATTTTAAGATGAAGGATGTTAAATGTGAAGGTGCCAGGCCGAAGGAGAAGAGGAGCCTCATGGATGTAGTGAAGGACAAGCAGAGGGTTGGTGTGACAGAGAGGTGAGACTGAGGTAGATAATCTGCAGTTGTGCCCGTAAGGAGAGGAACTGAAAGAGTTCTTCAGCGTTTTCCAAACAGTGTATTCTCCAACTTTTCTTTTAGCTTCAGCTGCTGGTGGATGGATGGATTTACATGATTTTATATTAATGTTTGTGATTAAAAGAATGATTTTACATGAACTGAACCCATGTGTTTTCATTTAGTGCATTCATGAGTTCAACATTTCCATTCGTGCAGTAGTTACTGATAATATATCTGTGTTTCTAAAGTTGCATTTAGTTTAGATTGTGCCATGATGCATCCGTATCCAGCTGCTAATAAGCTGGTGACACTCACTCTGTTTTGAATTACAGATTTAGTTTTGATTTTCACATCTTCACAGTTCATGTCAGTTATTTTCTACTGCTGCAGCCATGTTTTTCATCTAACACTTGTTTCGCTGGCAGTGTTTCTTTTTCTCTTTATTGAATTTCTTGTTTATTCTCATCTTCTTTCTTTACCTGTTTTTCCTTTCTCATTATTATTTCTTTCATCCATTCTCACTCTCTGACTTTCCCACCCTCCCACTCTCCAGTTCCTCCTTCAGTGTCTCTCCTCCAGAGGACTTTCTCCTCTCCAGTCAGCTGCCACGCTACAGGTTTCTACCCAGACAGAGCCGTGATGTTCTGGAGGAAAGATGGAAAGGAGATCGATGAAGTTGTGCCCCACAGAGAGATCCTCCCCAACAATGATGGGACCTTCCAGATGAGTGTTGATCTGAATGTTTTATCAGTTCGACCAGAAGACTGGAGCAGATACGAGTGTGTGTTTCAGGTCTCTGATTTCAAGAAGAACATTCTCACCAAAGTTTTTGTTTGGAATCCAAGAATTGCAGCTGTTACTACTGAATAACTAATGGAGATTCTAATAGACAAGAAGAAACAAATTCAGTGCTTGTATATATAAAGTTATAACTGTTTTTTTATTCCAAAACTGCAAGATATCAATGTTATTAGTATTCTTAAAACGAATCCAGTTTAAATTTCAGGTTCACAGTTTATACCAGGGGTGTCAAACTTATGACCCGTGAAACCAAACAAGCAGGAAAGATAAAGAAGAGATTAGCATGAAAACAACAAGACAGGGGTGGTTGTTACAAGGATAAGTGGAAAAGAATGGATGGATGTATTTCAATTAGTTCAATTAGTCAGTATTGTATAAAGAAATAACAAGTACTATTGTTGGGAAGCCTATCAGTGACACCTTGTGAAGTTAATCACAATCACTCGTTGCTCTTCCAGTTTAAGCAACACAGCAGCCAATTTAACTAGTGATTCTGAGCCTTACAGTGCACTGGACATTTCCTTCTGTGTGGTGGCCAGCATTGTTATGCTAGTCTAGGCAGTTTAATGAACATTCTTGTGTCTTTCTGAAGGTGTTATTAATTATTCACATTTACAAATTCTGTTTGCGTTGTTGTCTAATTATTGTTGTCCCACCGGGAGGAGAAACTTGGGTCCAAAATGGGATCCTATTGGTGGCTCAGCTTGTTAATAAAGAGGGACAATTACTTACATACAACAAATTCCTTGTGTAACCGGTTTCTGCTTCATCCCGCTGCAACAGTTCGGCCCAAACAGACTCCTCGACTCTGCGTTGTGTTGTGTTTTTTAAAAAGACAAGGAGTCTCTTATCGATCGTTGCCACTTTATTGCCTGAATGGAAACAATGGTGTATTATCAGTGCACAGGCTCGCCACACACCACTCCGCACAGCACATTACGGCAGAACATCTCATTACATAGCTTGTACTCACTACAGCCTGTACATACTTAGTTATAGAATATTCACAACATACTTCATACCGTGTACATTATAACATACCATAATAGACCCATTTCTGTAATATACTTACATATCTATACTATTGCTAATATATATTGTAATATATCTATATCACTAAAGCACTTCTGGATGGATGCAAACTGCATTTCGTTGCCCTGTACCTGTGCATGTGCAATGACAATAAAGTTGAATTCTATTCTATTCTATTCTATTCATTAGCATTCCGCTTTAGCATACAGTTTTACACAATAATAAACAAATGAAAAGTACATAAAACTGATGCTGGACATGTGTCCACTAAGCACTTATTAGACTCGGTGCCCATCAGCTAATCAAACATGTTTTATGTGCCTGTACTACTTAGCTATATCGTGTGCGGAACAATACAACTCACCTCTCGTATGGCTACGGCAGACTGGCAGCGATTACTGCAGCCAGCCACACCGAGAGGGGGGGGGCGCTGTTTCCCCATTACACTGACATTTGTGGCAAGTGGAATAATACCACATAAACACTGTTACACTTGCACAGTCAGTGGAATTCTCAGTGGTGCTTGGTGTCATTTCCTCAGGTACTTTAATGTTATATTAAAACACTGACAGCTCAATATCTACCTCAGTCGCTCTCCCCGATCCAGCTGAGTCAGCAGTGGGAAAAATCTGCTTTTCCCAGGAACAATAAGAGAATATGTAGTTTATTCCAAGAAGATATAGTTTCTCTCCCGTATATAATATCGTACTGAAATCGATATGTTCCGGATATCAACTGGAAGACAGTCTGGATGATCCCCCATAAATATCTAACTGTAAATAAGGTGAAGGAAGTTTAATTTAAAACTCTTCATAAATGTTATCCAGCCAGTCACCACATTGTAAAATTTAAAAGAGACATAAATAATAATTGCACTTTCAGTGGGGATCATCCAGAAACTGTGACACATCTTTTTTGGTACTGTTCTTCTAGACAGAGATTCTGGAAGGAATTTAGCAGGTTTGTTTTTGTCCATATTTTAAGGGAGTTTACGATGGGAAAATGTTTTATTCTGTTTCTTTAAGTTGCCCAAGAAGAGCGATAAATGTTTTTTTTAATAAATTTGTTAATACTTTTAGCTAAATGTTTTATCCATAAATGTAAGTTTTATGATAAAATATCATATTGCTGTCATTTTCTAAAGGATGTGGAATTGTACATAAAATCAATATCAGACTCCACCAACTAAAAGGCCCTCAAAACAATACAAATATGTGAATTTTTGCATGTATTCATATAATTATTTCTTTACCCCTGGTTTTGTGCGTTCATGTCCTTTTCTTTTGTATACTTCATCTGTTTGTATGTTTTGTACTCATTGTTTGTTCAATAAAGTTCATTAAAAAAAATCCCACTGACAGTGTATACAAAGTTTGACCATGGTTCAGAGGTTGCTCAGCAGAGAGTGATTTAACCCTTTCATGCATGAATTATGACAACCTTAATTTTTTTCATAAATATTTTTATTCATCATTAGGCATGAAAAAAAGATTTTTGAACTTGATTTTTTTTAAACATGTACTTTTCATGTTTTTACATGTCCACTTAAATGGACAACAAACGTTTTGACTTATGATTTTGACAAACGAATGAATAATATACACTGTGTTGTGTTTATGTGCAAGTATACCATCAACACTGATACAAATACAAGAAAACAGCCTATGAATAGCTGTCCACTGTAGTGACCACTATGCGTGAAAGGGTTAAAATTGTGCTGATCAACGAGAGTGAAATGGACAAGAGCATCTGGCTGCAGCCACTGTGGAGCTCCACAGTAACCGGAAACACGTGACCTCCATACTTTCCGTAAACACGTAACTTTGGTTAAATCGACTTTGACAGCGAAAACTAAATTGCGTTTTTGTTACTATTGATGCTGCTGAGAAAAAAAGTGGTTTTAAGTGGGGGTGTTTTTTTTAACACTCTGGGTTTGTTAAAAAAAATTCACCATCCCCTAAATTGTTCGTGGCCAAAAGTGACACTTGCTGTTTCGCTGATTTTTTTTATTTTACAGTACATCGCGTTGTGCGTTCTGATTGCTGTAGACCATTGTCAATCAATCTAGTCCAGTGTCTCCTGTACAGGAGCGGTCCCTAATAGGCCCACGGACCGGGACCGGTCCGTGAGTCTTTTGGTACCGTTCCGCGAGAGTTGATCCTCCGGTGTGAAATGTATGGTTGTAGTTGTGTGTCTTATTTTGAAAGAACTATTTACGCGTTACCATAGCGACCAGAGAGCATTAAAAAGCAGAGAGGAGGATGTCACTGTCGTTGTTGTTGGCGCACAGCTCAAGTCACGTTTATTATTATATTTACAAAATACCACAGTTTCTTCTTTTTTATTCTTTTGTTGTATTTATCCGCGACACCTTAAAGGTCGTTCCCTGAAAATATTGTCTGACATTAAAGTGGTCTGTGGTGCAAAAAGGTTGGGGACTCCTGCTGTAGCCTACAGTACAGAATGCGTTTAGCTTGTCAAATTTACATAAATCTTCGATCGCTAGCAGTGTAACTCTGAAGTGCTGTACTGTATGTTTGGAAGTTTTCTCCCAAACAAACACAACAATGCCGACGAAACGTTTTGCACCCTCAAATGCACCTTTAGGTTTCATTCCATAATACTGGACTTATGTTTCTAAGAAGGTTTGAACTCTAAGAGTGTTTGAACAAAAGAGAAAAGTGTGAAAATGTTCATGCCTGTCTGAGAAAAGTGTATAAAGCATGTAGTGAGGGGTTTTACAGTCTTAACATCTGTAATAATTGTAAAAAATAAAGTTGGCTATGGATTTCACCTACCGCGGGTTATTTTTTGAACGTAACACCAGCGATAAACGAGGCACCGCTGTATTATTAATAGTAGAGTCTGGGACATCTAATTGATTAACATCAACATTGATTATTATGCACTATTATTTTTGTTCAAGGAGAGCCAAAAATATAAAACTCTCTCAGCTTGTTTGTTGCCAAAAATGGCCACTTTTTGTGTATGTTCACAAAATGCTCTAAAATGTATATTTCTTAAAACATTTTTCTACTTTTACCGACGTGACTCTTTAAAATAGCACCAGTCCTTTTCATCAAAATCAAAATTGTATCTAAATTTTTTACTCTTTATAGCCAATTAGGTTATATATTACCATTAACTTTTCAGATAAAACGGTGATAAAGTCCTAATGTTTTCATGAAACTTACTTTTTTCCCCCATCTGAGCATCGGGGAAAAGGCTGTCTTGCAATTGTTGAGGTCACTAGTGTGTGCCCCATTTCTTCCGGGATCACTCTCTTTATAGGTTTTAGTGGACTCCTAGTACTGCGAAGTGGTTTCATGGTACAAAGGGATTGTATTCCAAGATCTGGGAGACTGTAGAAATGAGCAGTGATGCCCATCCTACCATCTTTCCAGAAAAATAAGTGATCTGGAAGCTGTTAGGCTGACTTACAGCAGCAGCACTTTCTGCACCTGCATAAACTCCAGGACACATTTACTAACGGTGTTTGTTGCTGTATGTGCTGCAGCTTTGAATTTTTTAATAATATATATTTTGTTAATATTTTGGCTATGGTGTCTTGTTATGAAATGTACAAGAGTAAAAGTGTTTTTAGCAGGTGCTTCAAAGCTAAGTTTGACTGGGAAACTCAAAGCTCAATTGGTTGTATCAACAGAAATTCACTGCAGCCTTTGTAATATTTCATGCGTCATAATTTATTCTACTCTATCTTGCAAATACATATTTGTGTGGCAATGTCATGCACAACACACACAACTATTAGATCCTTAAGATCAAACCCGTGTCATTGTTTTGGTCCACTGCAGTGCAGTAGTCAAAAAAAAAGAATAAGTGAAGTGTCCACAAATGGCCAGGATAGAGCCCAGAGTGTTAATGTTTAAAATGTATAAAAATATTATTGATTACAATTCTTTACTGTTAATATCAACAATAAGCTTTTTATTTTGAAAATACAAGTTTAAAAAAAATGCTGTTACATTTACATTTAATGCTGTTTCACTGTAATCATTTATTATAAGTATGGACACAGAATAAAGTGAACAACATTTTGAAATAAGTTTAATTGGAATTTTGTACTACGCAAAAAGCAAAACAAAAAAACCCCAAAAACAACATATTAAACAAACAAACAAACACAGCCAGTGCCTTCATTTGTCCATTACATGTCAGACATAGCACTGACCCTTAGCCCCCGCTCATCAGCACATGCTTTCAAAAAGAGCTCCATGTCCTCTGCAAACTGAAAAACAAAGAGGAACAAGTCCCTTGCTCCAGTGTCTTCTTCCTCTGACATGTCTCTTAAGACCCTCTGCTGGTCCCCTTGATTTAAGGACAGATATTTGGGCATTGTTACATGTCCACGGAAAAGTGCCTTATTTTGGACAGCCCAGTGCACAGCAGGACGCAGATCTTCAACAACTGCTGGCTCCTGTGTCAGGCAAATGGGGATGAAAACATAGTTATTTCTCTGTTGCAGAACAGTTTTTTAACAGTTATTCAAATGTCACTAACCATGTAATTACACTACTGTTTAAAGTGAATACTGACCTGACTGACTTCCTGGAACTTGCGCTTTTTCAGTCTGAAAATGGGCACGTGTTGTCCTTCAAGCACAGCTTTGGCTTCCTCTCTCCAGTGTGCAAATAGCTTGCCAGAGCTACGAAGAGTAAGGCCACAGTGAGGGCATGTCATTTTCATGGACTTTCCATCAGCTGCAGTTTTATTGAACACAGAGGGTAGAGCATATGAATGTTCTAACAAAGACTCAGAAACCGCCCACAGAAGCCGTTAATCCAGCTCTCTTACTTAAACCAGGCCCAGGAAAAAGCATATCTGTGTGTTTCTCTGCCGTGGAGCACGATGAAAAAACATTAAAATACGAAGGAATGTTGTTGTAACGCAAAAAAAGTGGCAACATGATCATTGTAAGAAAACTAGACGATTCCTAGAATTATGAAATCACTAACGGCAAATTTATTTAAGAAAGACTTAACCAACCTTTGCGATCAACTTGCAAGACTTCCACGGTATCCATGCATGTTTACGGCTACTGTGGAGGTCACGTGCTTCCGGCTACTGTGGAGGTCACGTGTTTCCGGTTAGTGTGGAGGTCACGTTTATCCGGTTACTGTGGAGCTCCACAGTGGCTGCAGCCAGACCCTTCTCTCTGTGGGCGAGAAGAAGCAAAAAACACATTTTGCATTAGAGTATGATTTATTGTTGGCGTCAGAGATGCAAAATAACGAATACTTCAATACTGTACTTAAGTAGAATTTTCTGGTATCTTTACTTTACTGCTGTACTTTTTTGTGCCTACTGTATACTTCTTTATACTTCTCACATTGTAACTGTATCTGTACTTTGTAATCCGTACATTTGTAAATCAGCACGCGTGCTTTGGACGCAAGATTACTTCAAAATTTTGTACATAAATTATATTTTAGACCCTGTACTTCTTACTTCCACTTGACTAAAAAGTCGAGTCGGTGTTTTTTAAACAGAGGTATCTAAACTGTAGTAAGGAACGTGTGTACTTGTGACACCTTTGGTTAGCGCCAACACTGTAAATTTCGTCACAAACAGATTTATATATTTATCAATACTTCTATTCGTCATTCTTTTCTGTACAGCTTTTTTATTGCCCAGATTTTAGTTAGCCCCTGTTCAATTGACTGTTATATGTCAATAGAAACATATCTCACAGATTAAAGTGTCTTTTAAAATATTTGGGTTTTTTTTTTCAAGAATTTTCTTCCCAAATCTATTACATGCCAACTGTAAATTGTTATTTCTGCTAAAACCTTAACTTAAATGTGTATATGGTGTTTATCTGTTTCTCTCTGTGTTTTAGATGCACATATCAATCCGGAATTCGGGCTTAAAGCCAGAACTGCAGGAATGCAACACGTGTTGCAGAGGACTCTTTCACTGCCCTCTGTGCCCCACTTTCAGCCCTACTGTCAGGGCAAAGATTAAGGAGCATCTAAGTGTGCATATAAAAAATGCTTTGCCTTTCAAAGGTATGTTTGTATTAAATATACTTTATAGTTATAAATATGCACTTTTTTAAGCACTTCTGCAGTATCTTTGTTGACATAAAAGTTGCTGTTGATATTGTACAGTTCAGTGCATTCATCTGCAACAAAAATAGTGTTTTTATAAAATATATTTTTATTTACTTTTCACCACTTTTCTTGACATAACTTTTGTGATCCATACCATTTTGCTTTCATTATTGAGGTTGGCTTGGATGTTTTTGTTAACATGTACAATCTGATTGTTAGACAAATTGATTGCATTCTATACAACTACATTTAAATTACATCTGTTTGTTTGTTTGTTTTTTTCTCTTATAGATAAAATGAGATGCCGGTGCAGGCAGCCTTGTAGGACAACAGGACACTTTCACTGCCCTGTCTGTAAGATTACAATCATACGGCGTGGGGATATGGCAAGGCATTTATTGTCTTGTCAGCATTCTTCAATGCCAAGTCAGCCACCATTATCAGGACTGCTCCCCGCTGAACTCTTCGAGGAGCCCCATCTCCTCCCCAAGGTTTTGTCTTCGGTTTCTGAGTCTTTGTTAGAACATTCATATGCTCTACCCTCTGTGTTCAATAAAACTGCAGCTGACGGAAAGTCCATGAAAATGACATGCCCTCACTGTGGCCTTACTCTTCGTAGCTCTGGCAAGCTATTTGCACACTGGAGAGAGGAAGCCAAAGCTGTGCTTGAAGGACAACACGTGCCCATTTTCAGACTGAAAAAGCGCAAGTTCCAGGAAGTCAGTCAGGTCAGTATTCACTTTAAACAGTAGTGTAATTACATGGTTAGTGACATTTGAATAACTGTTAAAAAACTGTTCTGCAACAGAGAAATAACTATGTTTTCATCCCCATTTGCCTGACACAGGAGCCAGCAGTTGTTGAAGATCTGCGTCCTGCTGTGCACTGGGCTGTCCAAAATAAGGCACTTTTCCGTGGACATGTAACAATGCCCAAATATCTGTCCTTAAATCAAGGGGACCAGCAGAGGGTCTTAAGAGACATGTCAGAGGAAGAAGACACTGGAGCAAGGGACTTGTTCCTCTTTGTTTTTCAGTTTGCAGAGGACATGGAGCTCTTTTTGAAAGCATGTGCTGATGAGCAGGGGCTAAGGGTCAGTGCTATGTCTGACATGTAATGGACAAATGAAGGCACTGGCTGTGTTTGTTTGTTTGTTTAATATGTTGTTTTTGGGGTTTTTTTGTTTTGCTTTTTGCGTAGTACAAAATTCCAATTAAACTTATTTCAAAATGTTGTTCACTTTATTCTGTGTCCATACTTATAATAAATGATTACAGTGAAACAGCATTAAATGTAAATGTAACAGCATTTTTTTTAAACTTGTATTTTCAAAATAAAAAGCTTATTGTTGATATTAACAGTAAAGAATTGTAATCAATAATATTTTATACATTTTAAACATTAACACTCTGGGCTCTATCCTGGCCATTTGTGGACACTTCACTTATTCTTTTTTTTTGACTACTGCACTGCAGTGGACCAAAACAATGACACGGGTTTGATCTTAAGGATCTAATAGTTGTGTGTGTTGTGCATGACATTGCCACATAAATATGTATTTGCAAGATAGAGTAGAATAAATTATGACGCATGAAATATTACAAAGGCTGCAGTGAATTTCTGTTGATACAACCAATTGAGCTTTGAGTTTCCCAGTCAAACTTAGCTTTGAAGCACCTGCTAAAAACACTTTTACTCTTGTACATTTCATAACAAGACACCATAGCCAAAATATTGACAAAATATATATTATTAAAAAATTCAAAGCTGCAGCACATACAGCAACAAACACCGTTAGTAAATGTGTCCTGGAGTTTATGCAGGTGCAGAAAGTGCTGCTGCTGTAAGTCAGCCTAACAGCTTCCAGATCACTTATTTTTCTGGAAAGATGGTAGGATGGGCATCACTGCTCATTTCTACAGTCTCCCAGATCTTGGAATACAATCCCTTTGTACCATGAAACCACTTCGCAGTACTAGGAGTCCACTAAAACCTATAAAGAGAGTGATCCTGGAAGAAATGGGGCACACACTAGTGATCTCAACAATTGCAAGACAGCCTTTTCCCCGATGCTCAGATGGGGGAAAAAAGTAAGTTTCATGAAAACATTAGGACTTTATCACTGTTTTATCTGAAAAGTTAATGGTAATATATAACCTAACTGGCTATAAAGAGTAAAAACTTTAGATACAATTTTGATTTTGGTGGTGCTATTTTAAAGAGTCACGTCGGTAAAAGTAGAAAAATGTTTTAAGAAATATACATTTTAGAGCATTTTGTGAACATACACAAAAAGTGGCCATTTTTGGCAACAAACAAGCTGAGAGAGAGTTTTATATTTTTGGCTCTCCTTGAACAAAAATAATAGTGCATAATAATCAATGTTGATGTTAATCAATTAGATGTCCCAGACTCTACTATTAATAATACAGCGGTGCCTCGTTTATCGCTGGTGTTACGTTCAAAAAATAACCCGCGGTAGGTGAAATCCATAGCCAACTTTATTTTTTACAATTATTACAGATGTTAAGACTGTAAAACCCCTCACTACATGCTTTATACACTTTTCTCAGACAGGCATGAACATTTTCACACTTTTCTCTTTTGTTCAAACACTCTTAGAGTTCAAACCTTCTTAGAAACATAAGTCCAGTATTATGGAATGAAACCTAAAGGTGCATTTGAGGGTGCAAAACGTTTCGTCGGCATTGTTGTGTTTGTTTGGGAGAAAACTTCCAAACATACAGTACAGCACTTCAGAGTTACACTGCTAGCGATCGAAGATTTATGTAAATTTGACAAGCTAAACGCATTCTGTACTGTAGGCTACAGCAGGAGTCCCCAACCTTTTTGCACCACAGACCACTTTAATGTCAGACAATATTTTCAGGGAACGACCTTTAAGGTGTCGCGGATAAATACAACAAAAGAATAAAAAAGAAGAAACTGTGGTATTTTGTAAATATAATAATAAACGTGACTTGAGCTGTCCGCCAACAACAATGACAGTGACATCCTCCTCTCTGCTTCTTAACGCTCTCTGGTCGCTATGGTAACGCGTAAATAGTTCTTTCAAAATAAGACACACAACTACAACCATACATTTCACACCGGAGGATCAACTCTCGCGGAACGGTACCAGGGACCGCTCCTGTACAGGAGACACTGGACTAGATTGATTGACAATGGTCTACAGCAATCAGAACGCACAACACGATGTACTGTAAAAATAATAATAAATCAGCGAAACAGCAAGTGTCACTTTTGGCCACGAACAATTTAGGGGATGGTGAATTTTTTTTGAACAAACCCAGAGTGTTAAAAAAAACACCCCCACTTAAAACCATTTTATAGTAACAAAAACGCAATTTAGTTTTCGCTGTCAAAGTCGATTTAACCGAAGTTACGTGTTTACGGCTAGTGTGGAGGTCACGTGTTTCCGGTTACTGTGGAGGTCACGTGTTTCCGGTTACTGTGGAGCTCCACAGTGGCTGCAGCCAGGTGCTCTTGCCACAGTGGCTGCAGCCAGACCCTTTAATATATGGATACAAAGTATTGACTCAGGGGGCTGAATAATTACGCACACCCCACTTTTCAGTTATTTATTTGTAAAAAATGTTTGGAATCATGTCTGATTTTCGTTCCAGTTCTCACATGTACACCACTTTGTGTTGGTCTTTCACGTGGAATTCCAATAAAATTGATTCATGTTTGTGGCTGTAATGTGACAAAATGTGGAAAAGTTCAAGGGGGCCGAATACTTTTGCAAGCCACTGTATAGAACTGCAATGCCACCTAACTGAAAGTCTGATTATTGTTACAGTGAAACACTCCTTGAAGTTTTTCTTCTGTCAAACATCTGGAGTCCAGAACATTCCGGAGTTTGTGGTGGTTGGACTTGTTGATGGAGTTCAGAAAAGTTACTATGATAGCAGGACAGAGCGACCAGAACCCAAAACAGAATGGATGAAAAAACTCATGAAGGATGATCCTCAGCACCTGGAGTGGTACACTGCTCGCTCTTTGCATGTCCAACACTTATTCAAACATTACATTGAGAATTTGAGGAAACGTTTCAACCAAACCGAAGGTAAGAATTTGTTTCATTTGTTGCAGCAGAATTTATTTTCGTTGTGGTTTTGGTTTAAAATAAAAAACTAAAAGTTTATTAGATTAGGGTTAGATATAGAATGTAAAATAACCAGTGTTGGGACTAACGTTACAGTAACTATGTTATTATTGTGGTAACGAGCACGGTAACTAGTTATTATGCCAAAATCAGGAACGCGTCAGTCGTTACTGGGATTTAGATAGGGTCGTTACTCGTTACTTCGTGTGGTGGCTATCGCGGAGCTTCCACAGATTCAGTAACATTAGCAAGTGGTGGAGGCCAGCAGGTGGATGAAGGAAAAGGGGACGCAGAAGGAAAAGAGACCCGAGGCGGCCGCCGGTCCAAGTGTGAACTGAACTTCAGGTAAGAAGTTATAACCTGCAGTCTCTCTGGGTCAGATATGAACCAAGTTTAGGTGGAGTTTATTTTCGTTATTCTGACTTTTTCCGTACTGCGTACTAGCTAGCATGACTGAGTTTCTATACAGCTGGGTGGGTGCTATGAAGTTAATGATGTTGAACTTTATTTTGTTCATAAGTTATTAGAGTTGCCAACCGTCCCGTCTGGTATTCAGAGAAAATATTACGCGTTTCTTATTGAGGTGAAAAGGAACAGTTTGTCCCGTAATTCAGCTACAATGAAAAAGACACAAAGCTGGAGTTATTCTGTGTCTTTACGATGCACAGCTGCCTCTTCTTCTCTCATTCTCCCCCCTCTCTCTCCCGTTTCTACTTCAATCATGAAAACTGATCAATGATCAGCTGATCGGCTCTCTTGTTTGTTTATCGCCCACTTTGCGCCGAAAGAGGAAACCAGGAAATGTCGCGCTAAACAACAGCAGCACGTTTAAGCTTGATCAGCTGTTGTTAGAATTTATTTAATATTAATTTCTAGTATCAGCTGATGTTTGCTGGAGCCACAGCTGCAAAAAATCTGCTGGTCATGATATGGTTTGGTTATCTGGTGAGAGGGAAACATGAAGATGAAACCAGGAGATGTCCTTACTGAATCATCAGAGCTGTGATGGAGAAACAGGTTTACATTTTAGGTGACATGAATGAGTTGAAGGGAAGTTATGAACTGTTTCTGAGAGACAAATAACACCAGGATCCTTTTTTAGGTAGCTGACAGCTGGTAACTGTGCAGGTGCGGATCTAGCAAAGTTTTGCCAGGGGGCCAGGTTGGGCATTAACAGGGAGAGGTGGGCACAAAGAAATACTTTTCTATCTTATTCTCATTTAAAATGTCTCGCTTTTAAAAAATAATTATCTGAATCTTACAACAAACAATTGATCGATTGATAGATTGATACATATATACCATCAGAACAGTGTACATCACTGTCACAACAGTGTTTATTTTCATTCAAAGGCTTTATGATTTTTCCTATAATGGTGGGCCGGTCTCTAGTCAAAATGCCCGGGCTAATTTTCTGTCCCAGTCCAGCTCTGTATGCAGCTCATCTGCAGTCTGGTGTTACCTACATCTTCCTATTCAGAAGGCAGAATTTCCCAGTTCTGAGTACAATCGAAAGCACCACGACTACAGTTTTTGTGTTGGATGTAAAAAGCGCACATGACGCTGTGATGTAGGCTAGAATCATGGCAGCTGTCAATGACGGTCCAGGCGTGGGATTTCTCTCGTGGAAATATGCACATTATCTTTTCCTGTCTATTGGTAGGTGGCACAGTGCACTTGTGGCAAGTAAGCAAGCTAGAAGACTGGCAAAGTTATGGAAGCAACACATTAACAAGAGAATTCTGAGTAAAACCAAAGTTACTTTCCCTAGTAACTAGTTACTTTGAAAGTAACGAGTAACTTGAAGTAACTGAGTTACTTTTGATAGAAGTAACTAGTAATGTAACTAAGTTAAAATTTTAAAGTAACTTACCCAACACTGAAAATAACATAATGTGATCTGCTACTTCACGCACACGTGAAGAGAAAAGAAGAAAAGAAAATAAGAACAGTGAATGAAGCAGAGAAAAAGGTGAACCTTCCACAGTGTCCATTAGTTGATAGACTGTTTTATGTGCCAGTAACTGTATGTCCCTCTATTTTTGTTTCTGTAATGCTCACATCTCACTGGTTTCCTGCAGTTATTGTCACTATGTCTTTTTTCAGGTGTTCATATTTTCCAGAGTATGAATGGCTGTAACTGGGATGACGAGACTGGACAGATTAATGCGTTCAATCAGTACGGTTATGATGGAGAAGACTTTCTAACATTCGACCCGCAGCGACTGACATGGATTGCTCTAAAACCACAGGCTGTCATCACCAAACTGAGATGGGATGGTGAAGAAGATCAATTAAAATGCAATAAGAACTTTTATGTCCACGAATGCCCTGAGTTTTTGAAGAAGTATGTTCAGTATGGGAAAAACTTTTTGCAGACAGCAGGTAGAATTAAAGAATCTGGTGTAGAAAAATAAAAAAAAATTATATGACAATTCAAAGACAATGTAAAACCTTCCTAGCTTTATCTTTTTGCAGTCCTTCCTTCAGTGTCTCTCCTCCAGAAGTCTTTATCCTCTCCAGTCAGCTGCCACGCTACAGGTTTCTATCCTGACAGAGGTTTGATGTTCTGGAGGAAAGATGGAGAAGAGCTCCATGAAGGTGTAGATCCTGGAGAGATCCTCCCCAACAATGATGGGACCTTCCAGATGAGTATTGATCTGAATGTTTCATCAGTCACACCTGAAGACTGGGAGAGGTACGACTGTGTGTTTCAGCTCTTTGGTGTGAACGAGGACATTATCACCAAACTGGACAAAACACTGATCAGGACCAACTGGGGTAAGACTGGATCCAGCAATGGTTATGAATCGTTTTTACAGAGTAGCCATTGATTTTAAAAAGTGAATACTCTGTCACACCAACCCTTTGCATGTCCTCCTTCACTACATCAATTTTCCTTTTCCTTCTGGTGGCACCTCCATCTTCAACATCTGTTGTCTAATGTTCTCTGCTGGAGGTTTCTTCCTGTTAAAAGCTGTTTTTAACATATACGATCAATTGAGTGTTATCAAGTCTTGATAATGGTGTAAGGGTTTTACAATAAAATATTAAGTTTCTTGAGATGATGCTGGATAAGCTGACCTTTGTCACACTGGTGTTCACCAATCCAATCAAACAATTCTATTATCAATTCATAAAGAACAATTACTAACAAATCAGTAAGATGGTTCACTTAAAATGGAACACAAATGGTAGATAACTGAAGTAAGCAAAAAGTAATGAAATACTATAAGTATGGTTTATCTTCAGCGTGCACAAGAAGATTAAGTACATTGGAGTATTAACTGAGTTTTAATGGTTTTCTGTTGCCTCCAGTTTTGTCAGATGCATCAACTATGAGGTCCTTACTGAGTCATTCCTCACTTGTTCTTTATAACACAGAGCAAAAATGTGTGGGATTACTAAAGCGTTTCCACATTTTGTTCAATAGGGAAGCCCACTCACATTATAGCTACAGCGGTTGTTCTAGCTATCGTCCTCATTGCACCTGTTGCAGCTGTGGCGGTTGTCGCATACAAAAGAAAGAAAGGTGAGTGATCTCAGTTGGTGAAACATTACATTTAGTTTTTGAATTTGTGTTTTAGTCCATACTGACACATTTAACATTAGTTCCAAACACATACAGCCTGAAAGAGTAGCGTATACGTGTATATATATAAGAGTTTACGTTTCAGAGCCACAGAGAGATTAATATATGACACCTGACTGATAATGTGAGAAGCATCAGTGTAATAGATAAGTACAGAGCTGATCTTCATTGCTGTGCAGAACACAAATTATTGAAATCTCTACCTGTGAACTACATTCGAGGAAAAGAGTTTGCTCATGTGGAACAGCGTAGAACATATTACTGCTGGCATTTAGAATGAAAAGCACACTTCAAAAAACAAGCTTCGTGTTCCTGTGATGCTTAATGCTTTTAAGGAGTAGTGATGAGATTTTGTGTCATGTGACCTTTAGTCATGTGTCTGCCAATCATTTCTCGGTTTGAGTTAAAAACAAAAACTGAAACAGCTCGTGATTGTTGCGGTAAAATTTCTTTTCTTGGTGGTACTTTCCCTCATGTTCCACCATGCACAGCATGTGATATTTATGCTTCTTGATAATGTGACTTCCCCAATTCATATTTCTGCTTGCCTGACTCTTTATTGCATGTTTAGCTAGAAAGCTAGTGTGTTTGCTAACAGAAATCATCAATCACTGTACATTATAGAAAATATCAGCTTTATCTTTGTGTTCTTACAGCTCCTGCCAATGCCTCTGAACAGTCTGAGACACTAAATCCACAAACATGACCATCCTTCACGCAGTTCTGCGCTCTGCATGACTTTACTCTGGCTGTTTCAGTTCTTCCACAGTTTAAAGTTTTACATTTTATATACAGTACTTATCAAAATACCCAACAGGTAACATGATACATCATAAAAAGTTTTTTGTTGTTTATTTTAAAGGCACACACTGCAATAAATGTATGTGCCTCAAATGAAGCTGAAATATTGATATAGTATCATTTCAAAAATATAATTTATCTTGGTTCATTTAACTTTAGGGGTGTTACCTCTTCTGGATGTTTATATGTTTACTTTTTGTGTAGTTAACAGTCAAATATTTGTCACCCTTTATTAAATCTAATGTATAATAATTCATGCATTACATGTATAATCGTTTCATGTAATGAATTTGACATTTACATTCAGTTAGAGAATTTATATGTTATGTCTGATCATTGGTCATATCACCTGCATGGGACAGATGGCTTATAAATCACTCTGGGTCTGCTTTGGCATAAAGCCCAGTTCACACTTACCGTAACCTTTTATAATTATTTGAACATTTAATGTCTTCTAAACAAGGAGACATTCTCTCCTTACTTTTTCATGTATTCAGAAATATTCTGTATTGATGTGCAAAACCTTTTATCTGTAAAACATTCATATGTTTGAGCTACATGTTAATGTCATGGTCCTGAGTCTGTGACTCAGTGGTTTTGGTTTTGGTTATTATTATCTTGTTCTTAAGGTTAATTCTTATTTTCATGTTCTTTGGGGTTGGGTTCTGGTTATATTTTGAGCAACTTCTGTTCTGTGTTTCTGCCTGCCCTGGTCCCATGTCTCTGCGTTTGTCTGTGTTCAGTCTGTGTGTTTCCTGTTTTACTTTGAAGGTCAGTGTCTCAGATTAATGTATTCTGTTTTGCTTCCCTCGGTTCTTGTCAGGTTTGATTGCTCCCAGCTGTGCTTCTCTTGTGTCTCTCCTTTCCTTGTTACTGCCTTTGTATTTAAGCCTTGTGTTCTCCGTGCTTAGTTGTCAATGTCTCATCCCTGGAACTGTGTGTGTGTGTTTCCCTGTGTTTCCTTGTGTCTCTGTTTAGCATTCCCAATCTACTGTTGTATTCTGTATTGTTGTTAAGCCTGAAATAAAGCAGTGATCTTTGAGTTCAGTTCTTTTTCCGAGAGTTTTGCATTTGCACACAGCCAGTTCATGACAGTTGGAGGTATGTAATGTTTTTTATGAATAATTCAGTGGACAAACATATTTGCTTTTTAACCCAGTTTTTCCTTATTTTTTGGGTAAATTTCATATACATAAAATTTATGAATCCAAAAACAACATTCTTGATATTTCTAATATAAACTATTGCTACAATTTTCTTAGAACAACAGCCGTATTACCTTTAACACTCAGTATTATGTTTTATGTACTTTCCAGGACTTTTTTCTCCTTTTTTAGGCAAACCTAGAAACCAGGAACTAAATATAATACAAACAGAAAACCATATTTCAAAGAGTATAACTTAAACCAAAAACACTGGGTCACCAGACCCAGTGCTGTGACACTCTCCTAGAATTCTTGCTTTTGCTTGTGAGCTATTTGAGCACCTAAAAACTTGTTGAAATAATAAAAAATAAATGTCATTACCTTCTTTCTTTGTTCTGCTTCCTGCCTGCCTGCTGTTCTCTCCGGGGAGTGGGGGTCAATCCTGTCATAGTCATATGAATATAAGGAAGCATGCATGAGTGAGAGTTTAGCCAGAATGAATATAAGACAACCTGTCGCGGTCCTGGGTCGATGACCCAGTGTTTTGTTTGTTATTATTATTGTTGATTTATTTATTTATTATGTTTGGGTCCTTTTCCTGCAACACACAACTGTTCCATGACACAACCAAATGATAAAACAATGATAAATAATTTCTATTATTGTGGCACATGATTTTTTTTCCATCTTAAAGAGTTGAAAGTGAATTGTTTAGTTATTTTTAAGAAAAAAAAATGGCCAAACAGGGTCAAATGAGAAAATTGAAATATACATCTTGGTAGATGACTTTCATTTCACAAATGGAAAGAAAAAGTTTCTCTTTCATTTAATGGCTTACGTCTGTGAGCCCTTCAAGGACCTTAAGGTTTTCAGTTCAGTTGCATGAGCCTGGTATGCTTGCCCTGTGCTGCAGTATGGGCAGGTTTTTGCCACAGCATTAAAATTTTTACATCTGTCGATAATCACTACATCTGTAAAAATTTAAGACAACAGTATACTATAAACATGACACGTACCATACTATAATCCTATGAGGACTAAAGCTTCACTAAAAACACATCACACTTATTGAAAGAGGAGGAAAGAATGGTCTCAGTGTGAGCTGGATAATAGAAGATTACAGAAAGACCTGTATAAGTGTATCAGTAAATTTATGCCATGTACTTTGAATTCAGGTGATTGGACACAGGAATAATGTGTAATTTTCAATTATTCAGTTTTTTTTTTTTTAATTATTAATCCTGCCTGGACTCTCTTGTAGTGATGCTAGTTACAGATTCTTCATATAACACCAGCAGCTAAACTCCTGCAAACTCCATATCTTCTGTTACTTTCTGCATCTGCACGGCTGAGGGGAGCCGAGTATCCATCATTTGACTCCACTGCTGTTCAGAGCCTTTCAGTTCTTTTAGTCCCAACAAGCTTTCTGACATCTTTCTGTCACTTGCTCAGAGATTTGTCCTTACCCATGCCTGCTTGGGGCTTTTTATTTCAGCATAGAGCATTGATAAAAAGTTGATTGCAAAATGACACACCATCTCTTAACAGTGAAAAGTCTGTGGGAACTAAAAACAAAGACAGCTTAAAGACGACATGATATAAGTGAAAATAATCTCCCTTTTGCGTTTCTTCTGCCAGCTGTAGGTGGGCTCATTTTGGAAACTGTGGGCCGTCTGAGCGTAAGAGCAAATATAATTGTTTAGTTTGGAGGACTTACTTCATCAGAGAGTTGATCTGGTGGGTGACGGTTTGAATCTAGCACAGTTCCAAGTCAAGTCCATCATATTTTCAAGGTCTGAAAATCCTCGAGCTTTAACCATACAGAAAGGATGAAGTTATTTATGTTGCTTCTCTTCTGCCCTGCTGTATTTGCAGGTAAAAAAAAACATTTAATCAAATCTGTAAACAGCAGCATATTTGTTTTGCTTTTGTAGGTAGTTCATAGACTCTGTATCAATGCTCATTTAATCATTTTATGAGAATATAAAACAGGACAAATATATTTTTTATCATGTGTATGAATTTTACTGGTGTCACAACTCTTTTTCATTACTATCATTAATGATACAGATGAAAAGGTTTGATGTAAAAAGTGTGAAAGAAGTCAGGTTTTCTTATATAAAAGGTTCAAATCAGATTTATCTCATTAAAGTAGTTTTTAAAGATTTAGGCTGATTATTATCAATATTTTTGTAGTTCAGAAAAGGGAAAACTTTTATTTTCTTTACTCACAGAGGTTTATTATTTACCTATCAGTTAGTCAGAGTCCAGTGGAACCAAATATGCCGTAGAGGTGGTTTCACTCAGCAGCCAATCACATTCACATGCCCTCTGATCCCAACAGTCTGTGATATTTGATTGTGAAATGTAAATAAATTGTTTGTATAGTTGCAATTATGTCTTATTCTGAATGAAGCCACTTTAATACTCCAGTTAACTAACAACTTCATCCACATCTTTGTCAAAATATAAATAACATTAAGATTTTCTTCTGTCACATTGTGTCCTTACATGCTCACACACACACACACACACACACACACACACACCTACTCACATCACTTTTACTGATTCTCATACGAGAATGCGTTCACCAAATCATACTGAATGCATCACATTTCACACTCTATTTGTATGTTTTATTGACTTATATACTAACAATATAAACATTGTTCGCCCCACAGAGAGACACTCACTGAAGTATTTCATCACGGCATCTTCTGGAAACCCAAACATCTCAGAGTTTATGGGTGTTGGGATGGTTGATGGCGTCGAGGCCGGTTACTGTGACCTCAGAAACAGGATATTGGAAATAAAACAGGACTGGGCGAAGAAAATAGTAGACAAAGACCCTCGGCAGTTACAGTATTACACTCATGTGTGCTTTGAGAATCTGCCACCTTTCTTCACAGATACAATGTCCACTGTGAAGCAGGATTTCAACCAAACTGGAGGTGTGATATTTTATGTTATTCCTTACACCAGTCAGTACAAATTATACAAATACCTACACAAAAATGATTTAAGTAAATTAATTTTGTTTTTTCTTTTAAATTTTGTAATTAAAGATCTTAAGTCTTAAAAATTTACTTCTCCATTGAATCCAGGAATCATCAAACCTTGTAGATGTGAACATACTTAAAACTGTGATAAAACAATCACTTATAATCACTGTTGTTTGTCCTGCCCTTAACAATTGTATCTTAACAGTTGTTCTGATTCTTATAATTTGTCATCTAGATGTCTACTCCTGGGTTAAATTAGTTTCTGTCTCTTGTCCTTCATCTTTTATTTTTGAGGTATCACATCAAGTTAATTTGTACATGTTACAGCATTTCAGCTATCTTTCTTTAGTCATGCTAATAAAAAGTTGACAGATCAGCTCAGATCTGAGCATAGCTCAAACCTTGAAAAATAGCAGTGATTCACAAAATGAATAATAGTAACAAGTTCATTTTAGTGTGTGTTTTCTTTCTCTTTCTTCAGGTGTCCACTTTTTACAGAGGATAGATGGCTGTGAATGGGATGAAACCACTGGCAAGGTGACCGGACTGACACGTTTTGGGTATGATGGAGAGGACTTTATTGAGCTTGATCTAAAGACACTGACATGGATCGCACTGAAACCAGAGGCTGTCAATACCAAAATAAGATGGGATGCTGAGAGAGCTGACCTGAGAAACGCTCAATACTTTCTCAATGTGGTTTGTCCAACTTGGCTGAAGACAGTTTGGAACACTGAGAGAAGTTCCCTGCAGAGAAAAGGTAAAATTACATGACCCAAAGCATTTTCATGGATGCAGTAGTCTGCAGTGTTTTTATATTATATGCAGTAGTTTATGTTAAAATATATGTATAAAAATAGTTATCTCTGAAAAAATGTATAGGTTGACTATTACATCCTCAGCCTAGACTTAACAGGATTGTAATTTTCCATTCTTTCAATCCCAAGATTCCTGAACAAAGTTTAAACAACAGTTCTCAAACCTATACTAACAACCAAAAAGCAGGAGAAAAAGGATTTCGTCCAAAGAGCTTCTCACCCCCTTTAGTTGCTAGATTCTGATCATGCTGCCTACACAAACATTTTATTCAACTTTTACAATATTTACTGGCTCACTTTGCCTCCCAAAGAGATATGGAGAGGTAAAGGGGGATGTCATACAGATGCTACAGACAGATGAAAAATAAAAGTAGCAGTAACAAGTAAAGCACAAAGGACATGGAGAACACCAGAAGGTCACACAGAAGGTAAAACAGTGTGACACCTGTGAGGCTCAGGGAGAAGACTATATCCACACAGTGTGGAGTGAACGCAGGTGAAACCAGTGAGGGTGTGGCAGACAATCACACAGGAGGGAAACTAGACACAGGTGCAGACAATCAGCGAATCAGAGGTGGGAAGTAAAGCCACAGGAGACAGGCAACCCTACTTTTCACATTTCCAGACTGCAACTGATTGACTCGACCGACTCTTCCCGTTGTGTCTTACTCCCAGTAGAGATCTCAGGGGAGCAGAAGCAGCAGGCATTTATCAATATAAAAAATCCTTCACTCAAAGCCTCATTTTAATTTGATAACAGTTGAATATAACATGTGGAACAACTGTATCATAAACAGTTTTATTATAGCACAAACTCAGCTCCATTTCATCATCTCATGTGTAACAGAGCTCAGGCCATTTTCACAACTTGATAGTGTGAAAAATGATCATACTGGAGAGCAGGGGCGGAGCGTGGGGGTGGCTTACGGGGCTTAAGCCCGGGTTGTTTTGTCAGAAGCCCGGGGTATTTTGGAGTGTAATTTTTTCATAGTTAGATGCCTGGCTGACAACTGTATAAAACAAAAAGTACACACAATATTCGAAGCACATAGTGCACACTGTGGGAATTTACGACTGTGCGTGAATCCCCCCCTGATATTGGTATGATCCAAGCTCAGGCACTAAGCGACTGAGCGAGGGGGCGGGGCAGCTGCTGCCCGTGAGTGCGCTGTTGGAGAGACGGAGCCAGCCATACTAAGGAGAGCTTAAGTTTGACCAGGTACCAAAGCAAATCATTTGTACCGTACAAATAATGTAAATATGACGGTGCATCACGAAAGATTGATATGAAACTGATCACTTGACCAATATTACGTTACTTGCTCTTCAAGTGAATCAACAAATGGCAAAATGAAAAGCCGAACAAATGCTATTTTTTTTAGAGAGTCTTAGCTTACGTGTGTTTATTTCATATTTTCAGTTCTTACCCTCCCCGACTAAATCGGTTTCAGTTATGTACTGAAACATAAGAATGGACATTAGAGGCTTCTTTCAAAGAAAAAACTCAGGTAAATGTTATTTTATATATTATGCTTTGTATGTTGTTCAGTATATTTCTATGCAAAACAAGAGGGATTTCAGTACACAGCAGGATGTGGTTGAACATGCCAAATCAATCCACAACATACTGCCATTCCCCAGCTGTAACCTGCATATGCATCAAACCAAAATCCAGTATCATAGCCACAAAAAAGACATAAAGATTAGGTTAAAAGGGTTGTCTCATTTTGCCAGATAGCTTCAAAAAAGATAAACATTCTTCAAAAACAAAAGTTTGTGAATATTTGCTGTATTGCCAGGCCTAAACCAACCTGTTAAACTTATCAAATTATTGTCATAGATACAAACCTATTGATTGAAACAGAATAATCCATTGAAGCCTCCATCATCATCCACGATCACTGTTACTGTTCAGATTATTTTATCTCTGTTTTCCTCTAGACTTTTTAAAAGTTTATTTTGATCCTATTGTTTACGTGTGTAATTGCATTTTTATTGAAATTATGACAGGAAAACCCTCAATCAAATTGTATCTTTGATATCTAATAATAATATTAACAATAATGTTACATATGTAATATGTACACAATAATATTGTGCAAACAAACAAGAAAAATAGCAAAAAATTTCAATTTTTTTTAATACCCTGTATATAAAGACCACATATGACCACAACTCCAAATGTGCAATTGTCACTGCATCTAAACATGACATATTACAAAAAGGTAGAAACATATAATATACAATATGTTCTGAAGCTGGTACTGGTGCAGTTAACTTTGCTTTAGGCTCCCATACACAGTAGGTGTTACTTACTATACGTGCAGTGCAGTATTACTTTACCTTGTAATATGTTATAATAAGCAAGTCACTTCTATATTTATGAGGATGTAGACAATAATGTTGGCTGATATGTAAAACTATGAGATATCGAGTGCAGGGAAGATATTATTGATCGATCAGATTCATGAATATGTTAGGTACAATTAGAGAGTGAAACAGAGACTGACACTGGTTGAAATGTATAGTAAATATTTTATTTTGAACTTTTATGCTGAACTACAAGCTGTGAACTGTGCGATCTCTGCGACCTGTGGTGCCTGGTTTACTGTGTGTAAAACTGCGCAGGTTCCCATGTGTCATCCCACACTTTGCCACTGTCAGGAGAAAAACATAACAAACAACAACGACAACCACACACAAAATAGGACAATTTAGGTTGTGACATATGACAATTTTTTAGGATGAAATATCTTCTATATTCATGTCATGCTTTATACACCTTCATTGTAATATAAATTAATCAAATCAAGTCAGAGAGTAATAATATATGTAGTAGATGTCAAGCAGGACCACAGCAGCAGCCACGATCCATTGGAACCTGCTGGATGAGAGAGCACAGAAACTCCAGGGAAGAAGTTTAGTTAGTAACATGCATGAACTGACAACCCACAGCATCACATAAAAACGTGGAAGGGTACCTTAGGCGTCAGCATGAGAAGTTAAGGGACGTGACAAATCGTCATTATTTTACGCGTCGGGAGTGAGAACGGGTTGTCAGTGTACAAAAAGGACTGACAATCTAATGGAGAAACAAAACACTGTTACGTCACCAAGATGGAAGTATAAGGGAGGGTTTGGGAAGCAACAATGAATAAAGCTGAGAGAGAATATAAAGAAGTGAAACAATGCAAAAATGATTAAATTTTAAACTTTATTCTCAATACAAAGATACAGCAACACAGGGTGGTATATCCCCCCCAAAAAACAACCAAAAAAAAAAGCATAACACAAATTCACCTATCTAAAGGGAAGAAAACTACTAAAATGCACTTCCGTGGCTTACACTATCCACTAGTACCTGTCGAGACAAAATTGATACCGCTCCCACTAAACAACTCTAAAAACATCCCAACAGGCTTTCCTTTTCCTTGGCCTCAGTTTCACAAGCTAGAAGACAGCAGGGCATAACAGACAACTAGCAACAACCCGCTAGGGGGGTGCAGAGCCATTGCAAGGGGGGCACGGTATGAAAAGGAAAAAGAAAGAATGCTTGGACACTGCTAGCATAATGGACAGGTTTTTGACGTGGCTCCCACACAAACGCAAAGCAGGAGATGAAACATCGTCAAATATGTTTCCAAACCAACTTCCTTCCAGGCCAAAGACTAGAAAATATGATGAAGCATATCTTCCCTTTGGCTTCACCTGCACAACTGCCAAGGTAGGTCTCTGCGACAGAATTAGTTTTCCCTGCATCTGGAGCACGCACTGGGCTCTCCAAATCACAGACAAACAGTATCCCACATTTTTGATTTTTAGTTCACAAACACTTCTTGTAATGACTCACCACTCCTGACATTTTGGAGATGTTAGCTCTTTATACAGTAAAGTTACAGTGGGATACAAATAACATCAAGCTGATCCTGCCGAATTTTTTTCCCCTTTTCCAAATCACGGACAAACAGTATCCCACAGCTGTTTATGGTTTTAAACCCATTTTGAGGCATTTTTGAAGAATGTATTGATAGCAATGTTGAACATTATTACACAGGAAAAAAACAACTACACGTAAAATAATTGCACCTTGACGCCTCTGACTTTCTAAATTTTTGGGACAAATAACTGCGTGTGTCGTGTAAAAACAGAAGATAGTAAGATTAACAGTTTTTTGTCTCTGTCATTGTAGAAATTGATCTCATGTAAACAATAACGTGGCGCACAGCGTGATGTGAAAAAAAGCACATACCTTTGACGTTGTGTGACGAGCTCTGTATTCCTCGCAAAAACAGAGTTTTAAAAAAATCTCAGTTTTTGCGTTTACGCAATCCGAAACGGCCAAAGTAGGCTCTGTGGCTGGTCTATAAGTGAATATCTGATGTGGATTAGTATGGAAGGAGAGATCATACTCAGCAGCATCTATGTTGGAGCCCAGACATATTCATCTGCTAACATGGCAGATACTGCAAGGTAGATACTATCAGGGTTGAAAATTATTGATTTTTTCATTTTAATTATTAGATGAAGCTGTTTTATTATTTTATTTATACCCAATGCAATTGTGCTCATAACCGAGTTGGCGCTCCGTGTTTTGATGGTCATAAGCTTCGTCCGGTACTATGAATGGACTGAATTAATGAAGAGTGGACGTAGAGTGCAGAGGGTCCTTTTTGCTGCATGCTTACTGACAGGGGATTTTTCTAAGAATCACCCCGCAGTTCTTCAGCTTGAGACACCTGAGTTAGAAAACACAAACACTGCAGTTGTCTTTCACTCGCGAGGGAAGTCATGGACGCACGACCTGCGTCTCATCACTGTCTGCGTGCTTTATTTATACTTGTCTTGTGTGTGTGTGTGTGTGTGTGTGTGTGTGTGTGTGTGTGTGTGTGTGTGTGTGTGTGTGTGTGTGTGTTCGTGTGTGTACAAATAAAACAGAGTTGTTCTAAGAACTCAGAGCTGAGGTTCCCCTTTTTCTAAATCTGCATGTTCTTAGAAGAAGAGGAATCACAGAAGAGTTCATGACAGAAGTCACGTAGACATTTGCTTATTGATTAATAAAAGAGCACATTTCATGTAGCTGATCATATATACACAATTTTCTTTTGACATTCCCTCCTGTTGATCAGAAAATGAAATGTATCAGTGTTAGTAAGTAAAGTTAGTAAGTGTAAGTAACTACTTTTCTTTCTCATTCTCAGTTATTACATCATTAGTTACACTTCATCTTCATTAAACAAATAGGAAAAGAAGTCTTCATGATCTTCATCGGTTTGTGGTACATCTGCGTATGCTGTGAGTGATAAACTTATCATCTGTGAAATTACAGCTTTTAAACAAGGAATAACACAAATAAAGAAAAGCAAAATAAAACCAGGAAAACTCCATTGATTTCTGATGTTCTGGTGCTTTGTTTATTATTATCATTATAGATCTGTTTCTGTTATTCTTGGTGAGGGATCAGTTCTTAGGTTTTGGGTTCTCATGTGTGTTGCAGTTTCTGTTCAGTGTCTAGTCTGTCTCTCAGTGTCATGTCTGCATCTGGTTTAGTAATTCTTGTTTCCTGTCTTATTGTGAAAGTCTTTGTCTTATGTTAGTGTGTGCAGCTTTGCTCCCCCGTCTCGTTAGCCCTGATCTCCCCCAGCTGTGTCTCCCTTCTGTTGCCCATTCCCTCATTGGACTACCTCACCGACCGACCACAGTATGTGAGGACTCAGGGCTGTGTGTCGGACAGGGTCGTCTGCAGTACGGGGGCCCCACAGGGAACGGTTCTGGCTCCGTTCCTCTTCACCATCTACACTGCAGACTTCTCCCACAATTCCACCCAGTGCTTCCTGCAGAAGTTCTCTGATGACTCTGCAATAGTCGGCCTCATCACTGATGGGGACGACAAGGAGTACAGAGGTCTGACCCAAGACTTTGTGGACTGATGCCAGCTGAACTACCTCCAGATCAACGCCAGTAAAACCAAGGAACTGGTGTCTGTGAAGGTTCTCAGTCATCCAGGTCATCGTAGTCAAAGGAGCTTGCAAAGAAAAGCGTCTGGACTTCTTTAAGTTGCTTGAAGACGTTTCACCTCTCATCCGAGAAGCTTCTTCAGTTCTAAGGTCAAATGGTGGAGAGTCCCAGATATAAACCTAGTGGGAGTGACCCCCCACAGAGGGACAAAAGGACCCCCTGATGATCCTTTAATCGCCTGAGCCAAGGTGGGAAACTGGGCGTGGGTCCCAATCAGCCAGAGTTTCGGGTGTGTTCATTGTGAAACCTGGCCCCACCTTATCATGCGAATTCCTGAGGTCAGATGGCCCAGGATGTGAGTGGGCAGCAGCCCATCTGCATCTTAAGGATAAAGGACACTCTTTCAAGGATGCCAATGTTCACATTTTGGACAGAGAGGACAGATGGTTTGAAAGAGGAGTGAAAGAAGCCATCTATGTCCACTGTGAGCGACCATCTTTGAACAGAGGCGGGGGTTTACGACACCAACTCTCTGCCATCTATAATCCAGTTCTGAGATCCCTTCCCAGACGCCTTAACGCCCACTCACATCCTGGGCCATCTGACCTCAGGAATTCGCATGATAAGGTGGGGCCAGGTTTCACAATGAACACACCCGAAACTCTGGCTGATTGGGACCCACGCCCAGTTTCCCACCTTGGCTCAGGCGATTAGAGGATCATCAGGGGGTCCTTTTGTCCCTCTGTGGGGGGTCACTCCCACTAGGTTTATATCTGGGACTCTCCACCATTTGACCTTAGAACTGAAGAAGCTTCTCGGATGAGAGGTGAAATGTCTTCAAGCAACTTAAAGAAGTCCAGACGCTTTTCTTTGCAAGCTCCTTTGACCAAGGAACTGGTGGTAGACTTCCGCAGGCACAAGCATTCTCCACTGCAACCACTGAACATCCAGGGTATGGACATCGAGGCTGTGGACAGCTACAGGTACCTTGGTGTTCATCTGAACAATAGACTGGACTGGACTCATAACTCAGACGCCCTCTACAGGAAAGGGCAGAGCAGGCTGTACCTGCTGCGGAGACTCAGGTCGTTTGGAGTGGAGGGCCCACTCCTGAAGACCTTCTATGACTCTGTTGTGGCTTCTGCTATCTTTTATGGTGTGGTCTGCTGGGGCGGCAGCATCTCTGCTGGGGACAGGAAGAGACTGAACAGGGTGATCCGAAGGGCCAGCTCTGTTCTAGGATGCCCTCTGGACCCAGTGGAGGTGGTGAGTGACAGGAGAACGGCGGCTAAGCTGTCATCCCTGTTGGACAACATCTCCCACCCCATGCAGCAGACTGTGACAGCACTGAGCAGCTCCTTCAGTGGGAGACTGCGGCACCCACGGTGTGGGACGGAGAGATTTCGCAGGTCTTTCCTCCCCACTGCTGTCAGACTCCATAATAAAGACTTTAACTGATCAAGCACACACATCCATACATATGCAATAATACTAAGTGCAATAATCCTTTCTGTCATCGTTGTATTTTTACTCAGTTGTATATAGTATTTGTATTTGTATTCTATTTTTATCTTATTGTATATTTATTTTATTCTATTCTGTACAGTTGTGTACTGTATTTATTCTTATTGTATTCTAATTTTTGCCTCATAACTTTTGCACTGTCCACTTCCTGCTGTGACAAAACAAATTTCCCACGTGTGGGACTAATAAAGGTTATCTTATCGTATCTTATCTTATTACTACCCTGTGTATTTAAGCCCTGTGTTTTGCCATGGTCGGTGTCGCGTCGTACCATCAGATTATGCCTGTGTGTTTTTTGGTCTCAGTGTTCAGTCATCACTTCATGTTTTGTTTTCTTGCCAGCAATAAAGCTGAGGTTTTTAAATTGCATTCCGTTTTCCGAGTCCTGCATTTGGATCCTCATCTCTGCCTGCTCGCACACAGAGCCCTGACAGGCGCAGTGTTGAGCTTTTGTTACCTAGGAAGCTGAGTACGGCTGCATCGTCACTGATTTGTAGAATCATTTTGATTCGATACAGGATCCGATTCAATTTGATTGGAATCTGGAAAGTTTTGCCTCAGTCAGAAATATTACAATTCTGGTCATGTATCGGTATATATCCATCATTTCGTATCTATTAAAAGAAAGCTGACACATGTGAGCCTTAATTAGAGATGTAAACAGAGAGTTATGAAACCCGCAGCTGCAGAAGCCAGCGAAGAAAAAAGAGGCAAACACAGCGCGGACCCGATGACACACCAAAATCTGATTCTGACGCGTCGGGTCCACGCTCTGTGTTCACGTTTGTATGCAGAATCCGTAAACCTGCTCCCAGTTACTGTTTTAGCTGCATGGTGTTTGACGACATGTTGTGAGGTTTAACCTGAGATGCTGGCGTTTCAGGCATAATAACGTTAATTTACAAATCGACACGGGATTAATGAATCAATATCACTTTATTCAATTTAGCATGGATTGAAATCAGAAAGGCGATAATCAAAACCCACCCCTAATCAAGAACTTGCAAAGTAAAAACACGATCTATGTCAGGTAGCCCTTTTGTTATTTACATTTAAAAAGAGGATTAGTGTTACTGTGCACAGGCTGAGTCTGTTTCTTTTCTTAGAAATAGTTTCTCCTGCCCTGGAGAAAATCCACTTGCATGGAACAGAAGAGGCTGTGGAGTGCAGGAACCACACTGCAAGCTGGTAGATATGCACCATGAGAAGTAAGTGTTGGCTTTCTTGCCGCTCAGCAATTGATAACAAACAACCTTAAAATGTGTTTTTAGCTAAACTTTGACACAGCTGCAGCACATTAATAATAATGAGAAGCTACAATATATATATAAGTTGTGACACCCGGTCAAGTCCCTGCTCCCTGTACTTTGCAGGAACACAGAACACTTTTTCTTCCCTCAGAAATTCATTACAATTACATTACATAATGCATGTAATTTTTAATTTATTTAACCCCAGTAATACATCAAAACATATACAATTTACAGACATATATGCATACTTGTGCACCCACAACACACATATATACACATCACTGTTGTGAAAATAGTGGGTGAACACCCGATCAGAGCCACCTCCTCCCTGATGAGTACGCCTGTGTCACGTAAATAACACGCGATCACCTGAGGTGCAGGAAAATCTAAACACCTGTACAACCACAATAAATAAACAAAACATAAACATTCACTTTGGCTCTTACACACTTTTTAAAACCCTTTTTGTATTTATCTATTTATTGCAGGACATTAATAATAATGAGAAGCTACTTAATAATAATGAGAAGCTACTGTATGTGTATATATATATATATATTATTAAGTAGCTTCTCATTATTATTAATGTGCTGCAGCTGTGTCAAAGTTTAGCTAAAAACACATTTCAAGGTTCTTTGTTATCAATTGCTGAGCGGCAAGAAAGCCAACACTTACTTCTCTTTGATCAAAGAACACTGGATGACGTCACAGTGGCTGTGCCCATCCGTGCTACGATCATCTAGCGGTTGCTAGGCAACAGTCATTCGATGTGGGTGGGGCTTGGCAATTATCAAAGGGCAGTGGGCGGGGCCTACAGGACCCGAGCCTATAAATAGAACTCCAGAACTCCATAAACACCTGCGATTTAGTTCAGAGCGCATTCATGCATCAGAACAGCGAGCAACATTTAAACACATTTAGTTCACAAAGAGCAGACATACCTGCCACAACATCAACCCCCCAGCAATTTGTTTCCACTTCTCCAATTCAGAGTCAAAGAAGTAGAAATACAACCTTCAATATGACAACTCCACACAGTTACTCCTCAGTGGAAACATGGAAGTGCTTAAGCGACTACTTTTTTGGTACAATTGTACCACAGTGGAGATCTCTGCAGTCAAACCCAGAGTACTGCAACTCTAAGCTGCCTTCCACTTTGTTACAGGACATGTTGAAACTTTGCTCCATGTTAGTGGATGCAACAGAGACAACCATGGAGAAGGGAGCTCCGGTGTCCACACAGTCAGAGGAGTGTCTTGAGTCAGTGGGCGCTGATTCCCATGAGAAAACAGGGGTAACACGAGCAAAGGAAGACATGGTAACAGAAATATCTGTAGACAACTGTGTTGATAATAAGAAAACAGAAACTCCGGAACTGGAGACAGAGGCCAGTGCAAGTCTTCAGCATGTGGACACACAATCCCAAACCACAGCCACAGCAGAACCAAGAAAGAGCTGTATGAAGAAAAAGTCCACAGCTGATACAAAAGACTGGGACAAAATAGAAGCTTGTCCCATGAAAAAGCCTGCAATGCCAGCTGCATATGAGTCAGACGTTGATAAATGCAAGGAAACGGAGGCAAAAGGAGGAAAAGACAGCATCCTGAAAGAAATATCTGTAGACAACTGCGGTGATAATAAAAAAACAGATACTGCAGAACTGAAGACAGAGGCCGGCAAATGTCTTCAGCATGTGGACACACAATCCCAAGCCACAGCAGAACCAAAGAAAAGCTGTATGAAGAAAAAGCCCACAGCTGATACAAAACACTGGGACAAAATAGAAGCTTGTCCCGTGGAAAAGCCTGTGATTCCAGCTGTACATGAGTCAGAAGTTGATTCTTCTTCTGTCATCAGTCTGGCATCTGATGATGTGTCTGCAGAAAAAATGTTTGTTTATGCACTTACTCAGTTGGTAGTTTCACGGGCCTTAGAGAAAGTCTCCTCTAAACACAAAGACTCCACAAGGATTCCCAACTGTTATCGTCTGCTTGAGAAAATCTGGCCTGAAATTGAGGGAAAACATTTGGATCTATGTCCAAAGAGGCTGCCCAGTATGGCGAAAGCCATTTTCACCAATCTCTGTAAAGTGCATAAGTGCAAGGAAAAACATTTGATTTCAAGTCTGAAGGAAGAGCTTGAGGATGATATTACTGTCCCAACATTCACCAGACATCTGCTGGCATTACCCAAAAGAATACTCACTTTATCTAAAAACCGAGACGAGTACAGAGAACTTGTGGAACGCTTTGCCAGAGATCTGGTTATGCACGCAATGAGCAATACAAATGAAGCAGGGAAATTGCCTCTAGGGGCTGATGAAGCCATTAAACAGAGGCTTGCCCAAAAAGTCTGGGGTAAAATTGTGTCCCAAAAGCTTAAAATCTCCTTGGAGGACATTGAAGAGGTCAGCGTGGCAGTATACAATGAACTCCAGGAAAAGTGGAAATATCCAAACACTGTCATGCAGTTAATGAAAATTGGCCACCGAAATGTTGACAAAGAGATTGTCAAAAGTTTCATAAGAAATGCACCATTGAGGAGACCAAATATCTTCTCTAGGATGTTTTCATGTGTATGCTAAAGTTTACCTGACACATGGTGGCGTTACAAAGAAGATTACTCACTTTATTTAAAAGCCCAGAAGAGTAACAAGAACTTGTGGAACTGTTCACTAAAGACCACATGAAATTATTACCAACAAATACCAACAAATTACCAACCGGTCGCAGCAGATGGCCGCCCCTCCCTGAGCCTGGTTCTGCCGGAGGTTTCTTCCTGTTCAAAGGGAGTTTTTCCTTCCCACTGTCGCCAAAGTGCTTGCTCATAGGGGGTCATATGATTGTTGGGTTTTTCTCTGAAGCGCCTTGAGGCGACTTTTGTTGTGATTTGGCGCTATATAAATAAAATTGAATTGAATTGAAATAATAAAAAACAAAAAATTTAAAAAAGATCTTGATTTTGAGCTTTGTTTTATTTGTCTTCAGATTGTGTATACATTTTCAGTTTAGGCTGAAGCTAAAAACTCATTTATACTGAACATTTTTAAACAACATAACTGTATATTTGAAATAAGTCCAATTTTCAATCTGTTTGCATAAATGAGGAATAAAAGTTTCTGATCAATGTTGATTTTTTTACAGTCATTGTTAAGCAAGAACATTTAGATTGTCAGTTGTCAGTGACACAGCTGCCATATA
Organism: Aulonocara sp. 'chitande type north' Nkhata Bay; assembly: GCF_057382095.1. NCBI lineage: Eukaryota > Metazoa > Chordata > Actinopteri > Cichliformes > Cichlidae > Aulonocara > Aulonocara sp. 'chitande type north' Nkhata Bay. The sequence continues at coordinate 6,289,445 of NC_141364.1, read as the reverse complement.
GCCATTTGTTCTCCTCAGTAAATTAAAAACGTGTGCACCCAATTCTTGCTTTTTAAAGTCATTAAAGATACAATACTGTACAATCATACCATTCAGGTAAAAAAAAACAAAAAACAGTTCAGCTAAATCATTAAAAACCCAAATTCCCATAACACTCATACCCATAAGGAGTGAATCTAAACTTTTCACCACACCTGTATGATTGCACATTTGTCAAGAAATTACTGTTCCTGGTAACCAAATTTGCCCAGCAAAATATAAAGATATGTGGAGGGGCCAAAGACTTTGAACATTACCATACATAAAACAAAACTATGATCTCTTTAAGGTCTGCCAATATCAAACATTAAAATAGTTGACAGCAAAGGGTCCACAATTAAAAAGTTTTTCTAGCAATACAAAGTGCTGTGTCACCCCTAAGGTTCAAACATGTAAAGTCAAACACACACTTGTTTCATAGCACATGAAAATAAAAACTAACTAACTATTAAATCATGATACATCCTAAGTGCAGAGCCAGCACTGGATAGTTCAGGTGTACTATAATCAAGCGGTAATGACAAGAACTGCTAAGATACCAAGAACATACCCACAGAAACAAACAATGCTGTTACCAATATTTTTATCTGTACGATATCAATGGAACTGATAATATGAAATATTAGTCAGATATTGCTTTTTTTTTTCTAGTATGAATATAAAAAGAAATAAATTAAATAATTACTGAAGTGTATGCAGTGACTTTTAAGATGACTTTATTGACCAAATCATGGTCAAATCATAGCACTGGGTTACTTAAAAAAAACCAGCATGAGAACAGATTTTGTTATCATGAACACTTTTCTGCCCACTGTTTCAGCAAATTATTCTTTAAAGCATGAACCCCAGGCTGAGCACTGAGTACCAAGACCCACGAACACCTTTTGAATTACTTCAAAAGTGTACCTTAAGTCCTTTAGATAGTCCAGGTTAGCTTCTGCTCCGCGGCTGCTGAGTGAACCCTCATCTGGGACTCTCCTCAGCTCTTACTGGAACAGTGGCGCGGCTGCCCCTCTGTTGGTCTTCCATGGTCTCTTGTGTTCTGGGGGCCTCTGGATGTCTGGAGTTTTGATCTCCTCCATACCCGCTTCACACCCTGGAGGACGGGGCTGTGGCCCCCCCACACTCCCTAGCAGATCGTTACATGGAGAAACCTTTGGAATACAAGTGCGCTGATCCACACAGGTATGCACACGGGTGTTCACTGCTCGTAGACCCAAATTACACCTTTCTTGGCCGCTACTTCGAAGCACATCTGTCCTGCGTGCTGCACAACAACATTGAATATTTAGTATTTACTGCTGTTTACACTTAGCTAGATTAATGCGATGGTGTTGTGTTTAGTATGTTGCTTTGTTTTTTTGCTTGTTTTCTATTTTTCTCTCAACAGGTGATCCAGGAGATTTTTATTTTTTTTCTCCCCCCCTTTCTCACTGTCCCTCTCCCCTTCTGTTTTTCCTTTCCTTCCTCTTTCTTTCTCCCTTTCCTATCCCTCACTCATGTCTGTCCCGTCTGTAACATCTGAAAATAAAATATAATAAATAATAAAAACAAAGATCGACCAAATGGACCAATACGGCAATGCCACGATGATCCATTTGGCAAAGTAAATCCATTGGGTATCCTTGTTGGTCTTCAGACAACAATTCTGATGGCTAAAGAACCAAATGGGACAGGCAAAAAAAAAAAAAAAAAAAAAAAAGATAGTCCAGGTTAAGTGCATAGATGAGTCCAAGCAAAAGTGCAACTGCATTAGGGAAATTACAGACGTCATTGAGGACAATCTGATCCTCAATCACCAGGGCAATGCTTGTTATTGTTGGGCTTGAGCAGATGGTCCGAAATTGTGTCAGTAATTTTTCTCCAGAAAGTGAAAAATATAACCTTCATACCAATCCCCCCCGCCCCGAAATATTATTTAGGCTCCAAGTTTCTTCTAAGTTAGCATGAAAGGGCTTTTACAATTTTGTTTTCTTTTCATTCTTTACCAGAAATCTATTGTTCACAATTTAAAAGAAACTAACGGTGTGTTCACACCGGACGCAATAGAAGCGACCAAAAAGCGCCACACGCCCCTAGCTGGTCGCTTGCACATTCGCATCTTGAAGCGCATTCAAAGCGAACTGGTCGCACTTTAAAATATGCAATTTTCACGTGCGTGAACCAGAAATGTGGGAGGAAGTAGTGCCAGACGGTATGTTTGCAAGATGGCAGCTGTCGATCTAGCGTTTGAAGAGAGAGTCTCCCTTCTCTATTTACTGTGGAGAGCAGAGCAGCGGCGTAAAGGACGTCCTGACCATACCTGGGTCCATCAGGTCCTCCACGAGTGTGAGCAGTTTGGTGAGTTTCACCACTTGCTCCAGGAGATGCGTCTGACTGACGGCCACTTTCAGCGGTACCACCGTCTGTCCCTCGCCCAGTTTGAGGAGCTGCTGTCCCGCGTCGGTCCAAGCATCGCCCGCCCAGACATCACAGACGCACGGACTGCAATTAAATTTAAATCTTGAAAATATCTTAACCCATTGTTGCGACTTCTATCCACAAATAAAGCCGCTGCCGGCTGAGTTTGTTTCTGTACTGTGACGCGTCTCCAATAAGCCATACTAAGTCCCACTTGTGTTTCACGTATTTATTTAAAACTTAAACAATAAACATTTGCTTTCAATCAAAACAAATAGCGCATGTATTAACTTACATCGTTTGTGAGCATTTGTATTTATATTGAATCTTTATTTTAAACATGTTTAAATAAAAACAACAGGGAAAAAAAGAGACAAACAAACAAAAGGAAAACAAAGCAACAATATTTACAAGTAACTTACATGTTCAAAAGGACTAGGAAGAAGCATAAGCTTATTTAATCCCACCCCCTTTCCACTATTTAGTAATTAATAGTCAAATTAATAGTCAACACTTTTTCTTCCCTCAGAAATTCATTACAATTACATTACATAATGCATGTAATTTTTATTTATTTAACCCCAGTAATACGTCAAAATATATACAATTTACAGACATATATGCATACTTGTGCACCCACAACACACATATATACACATCACTGTTGTGAAAATAGTGGGTGAACACCCGATCAGAAACACCTCCTCCCTGATGAGTACGCCTGTGTCACGTAAATAACACGCGATCACCTGAGGTGCAGGAAAATCTAAACACCTGTACAACCACAATAAATAAACAAAACATAAAGATTCACTTTGGCTCTTATACACTTTTAAAAAACCTCTTTGTATTTATCTATTTATTGCAGGGCATTAATAATAATGAGAAGCTACTATATGTATATATATGTATATATATATATATATATATACATATATATATATATATATATATATATATATATATATATATATATATATATATATATATATATATATTATTAAGTAGCTTCTCATTATTATTAATGTGCTGCAGCTGTGTCAAAGTTTAGCTAAAAACACATTTCAAGGTTCTTTGTTTTCAATTGCTGAGCGGCAAGAAAGCCAACACTTACTTCTCTTTGATCAAAGAACACTGGTTGACGTCACAGTGGCTGTGCCCATCCGTGCTACTATCGTCTAGCGGTTGCTAGGCAACAGTCATTCGGTGTGGGCGGGGCTTGGCAATTATCAAAGGGCAGTGGGCGTGGCCTACAGGACACGAGCCTATAAATAGAACTCCAGAACTCCATAAACACCTGCGATTTAGTTCAGAGCGCATTCATGCATCAGAACAGCGAGCAACATTTAAACACATTTAGTTCACAAAGAGCAGACATACCTGCCACAACATCAACCCCCCAGCAATTTGTTTCCACTTCTCCAATTCAGAGTCAAAGAAGTAGAAATACAACCTTCAACATGACAACTCCACACAGTTACTCCTCAGTGGAAACATGGGAGTCCTTAAGCGAGTACTTTTTTGGTACAATTGTACCACAGTGGAGATCTCTGCAGTCAAACCCAGAGTACTGCAACTCTAAGCTGCCTTCCACTTTGTTACAGGACATGTTGAAACTTTGCTCCATGTTAGTGGATGCAACAGAGACAACCATGGAGAAGGGAGCTCCTGTGTCCACACAGTCAGAGGAGTGTCTTGAGTCAGTGGGCGCTGATTCCCATGAGAAAACAGGGGTAACACGAGCAAAGGAAGACATGGTAACAGAAATATCTGTAGACAACTGTGTTGATAATAAAAAAACAGAAACTCCGGAACTGGAGACAGAGGCCAGTGCAAGTCTTCAGCATGTGGACACACAATCCCAAACCACAGCCACAGCAGAACCAAGAAAGAGCTGTATGAAGAAAAAGTCCACAGCTGATACAAAAGACTGGGACAAAATAGAAGCTTGTCCCATGAAAAAGCCTGCAATGCCAGCTGCATATGAGTCAGACGTTGATAAATGCAAGGAAACGGAGGCAAAAGGAGGAAAAGACAGCATCCTGAAAGAAATATCTGTAGACAACTGCGGTGATAATAAAAAAACAGATACTGCAGAACTGAAGACAGAGGCCGGCAAATGTCTTCAGCATGTGGACACACAATCCCAAGCCACAGCAGAACCAAAGAAAAGCTGTATGAAGAAAAAGCCCACAGCTGATACAAAACACTGGGACAAAATAGAAGCTTGTCCCGTGGAAAAGCCTGTGATTCCAGCTGTACATGAGTCAGAAGTTGGTTCTTCTTCTGTCATCAGTCTGGCATCTGATGATGTGTCTGCAGAAAAAATGTTTGTTTATGCACTTACTCAGTTGGTAGTTTCACGGGCCTTAGAGAAAGTCTCCTCTAAACACAAAGACTCCACAAGGATTCCCAACTGTTATTGTCTGATGGAGAAAATCTGGCCTGAAATTGAGGGAAAACATTTGGATCTATGTCCAAAGAGGCTGCCCAGTATTGCGAAAGCCATTTTCACCAATCTTTGTAAAGTGCATAAGTGCAAGGAAAAACATTTGATTTCAAGTCTGAAGGAAGAGCTTGAGGATGATATTACTGTCCCAACATTCACCAGACATCTGCTGGCATTACCCAAAAGAATACTCACTTTATCTAAAAACCGAGACGAGTACAGAGAACTTGTGGAACGCTTTGCCAGAGATCTGGTTATGCACGCAATGAGCAACATAAAGGGGTTGAAGAAATGGCGTCCAGCTGAAGAAGTTATACAGAGGCTTACCGAAAAGATCTGGGCTAAAATTGTGTCCCAAAATCTTGAAATCTCCTTGGAGAACATGGAAGATCTCACTGTGACAGTATACAATGAACTCCGGGAAAAGTGGAGAGGTGCTGACAATGTCCTGGGGTTAATGAATAATGGAAATCCAAGACTTGACAAAATGATTGTCAGAATTTTCAAAAGTAAGGCCCCATTGAGAAGACCAAATATCTTCTCTAGGATGTTTTCATGTGTACGCTAAAGTTTACCTGACAAATGGTGGCGTTACAAAGAAGATTACTCACTTTATTTAAAAGCCCAGAAGAGTAACAAGAACTTGTGGAACTGTTCACTAAAGACCACATGAAATTATTACCAACAAATACCAACAAATTACCAACCGGTCGCAGCAGATGGCCGCCCCTCCCTGAGCCTGGTTCTGCCGGAGGTTTCTTCCTGTTCAAAGGGAGTTTTTCCTTCCCACTGTCGCCAAAGTGCTTGCTCATAGGGGGTCATATGATTGTTGGGTTTTTCTCTGAAGCGCCTTGAGGCGACTTTTGTTGTGATTTGGCGCTATATAAATAAAATTGAATTGAATTGAAATAATAAAAAACAAAAAATTTAAAAAAGATCTTGATTTTGAGCTTTGTTTTATTTGTCTTCAGATTGTGTATACATTTTCAGTTTAGGCTGAAGCTAAAAACTCATTTATACTGAACATTTTTAAACAACATAACTGTATATTTGAAATAAGTCCAATTTTCAATCTGTTTGCATAAATGAGGAATAAAAGTTTCTGATCAATGTTGATTTTTTTTACAGTCATTGTTAAGCAAGAACATTTAGATTGTCAGTTGTCAGTGACACAGCTGCCATATAGCCATTTGTTCTCCTCAGTAAATTAAAAACGTGTGCACCCAATTCTTGCTTTTTAAAGTCATTAAAGATACAATACTGTACAATCATACCATTCAGGTAAAAAAAAAACAGTTCAGCTAAATCATTAAAAACCCAAATTCCCATAACACTCATACCCATAAGGAGTGAATCTAAACTTTTCACCACACCTGTATGATTGCACATTTGTCAAGAAATTACTGTTCCTGGTAACCAAATTTGCCCAGCAAAATATAAAGATATGTGGAGGGGCCAAAGACTTTGAACATTACCATTGTGATATTATTCTGTTATTATATGTTACCTTATATATGTAATCAAAGTAGTTGAATTAGAATACTGCTGTAGATCATATTATACCCTTTAAAATAGAGTGTGTGATCTGTATGTAGTTTAGTTCTCATTATACTTTTGAGTTAACAGAACATATTCACATATTAGTTCATTAGATAAATGTGCATCACTCTGTATCCTTGATCTGCTGGGAATGTGTTACACTGTTTTCTTGACATGCTTAATTGTTGAATCATGAAGAGAAGGTTGTAAGCAGGAGACTCTGTGTCTAAAGACAGGGGAGATAGATAGACCACATTCCACACCCCCACCTTACAGAAAGCAGAGAAACAACTGCCGAGGTCATAACTTAGGCGCTGTAACAGAGAAAAAATGTGATGTTTTGGCTTTTACGACTAGCTGGGGGCCACTAGAGACTATAAAAAGCTGAGCAACCCGTCACCATTTTGAGACATGCTGTCGAACCTCTGCAGGCATCTCTCCCGTCCGGACGTTGTAATGCTCTGACTGTTGAATTGTATGGAAATAAATGATTGTTGATTGAGCATTGATACACCGAGTATTGTCCTTCCTTCAGCCCAAAGATTCAAAGAACTGCGTGATTTCAACACCATACATAAAACAAAACTATGATCTCTTTAAGGTCTGCCAATATCAAACATTAAAATAGTTGACAGCAAAGGGTCCACAATTAAAAAGTTTTTCTAGCAATACAAAGTGCTGTGTCACCCCTAAGGTTCAAACATGTAAAGTCAAACACACACTTGTTTCATAGCACATGAAAATAAAAACTAACTAACTATTAAATCATGATACATCCTAAGTGCAGAGCCAGCACTGGATAGTTCAGGTGTACTATAATCAAGCGGTAATGACAAGAACTGCTAAGATACCAAGAACATACCCACAGAAACAAACAATGCTGTTACCAATATTTTTATCTGTACGATATCAATGGAACTGATAATATGAAATATTAGTCAGATATTGCTTTTTTTTTCTAGTATGAATATAAAAAGAAATAAATTAAATAATTACTGAAGTGTATGCAGTGACTTTTAAGATGACTTTATTGACCAAATCATGGTCAAATCATAGCACTGGGTTACTTAAAAAAAAACAGCATGAGAACAGATTTTGTTATCATGAACACTTTTCTGCCCACTGTTTCAGCAAATTATTCTTTAAAGCATGAACCCCAGGCAGAGCACTGAGTACCAAGACCCACGAACACCTTTTGAATTACTTCAAAAGTGTACCTTAAGTCCTTTAGATAGTCCAGGTTAGCTTCTGCTCCGCGGCTGCTGAGTGAACCCTCATCTGGGACTCTCCTCAGCTATTACTGGAACAGTGGCGCGGCTGCCCCTCTGTTGGTCTTCCATGGTCTCTTGTGTTCTGGGGGCCTCTGGATGTCTGGAGTTTTGATCTCCTCCATACCCGCTTCACACCCTGGAGGACGGGGCTGTGGCCCCCCCACACTCCCTAGCAGATCGTTACATGGAGAAACCTTTGGAATACAAGTGCGCTGATCCACACAGGTATGCACACGGGTGTTCACTGCTCGTAGACCCAAATTACACCTTTCTTGGCCGCTACTTCGAAGCACATCTGTCCTGCGTGCTGCACAACAACATTGAATATTTAGTATTTACTGCTGTTTACACTTAGCTAGATTAATGCGATGGTGTTGTGTTTAGTATGTTGCTTTGTTTTTTTTGCTTGTTTTCTATTTTTCTCTCAACAGGTGATCCAGGAGATTTTTATTTTTTTTCTCCCCCCTTTCTCACTGTCCCTCTCCCCTTCTGTTTTTCCTTTCCTTCCTCTTTCTTTCTCCCTTTCCTATCCCTCACTCATATCTGTCCCGTCTGTAACATCTGAAAATAAAATATAATAAATAATAAAAACAAAGATCGACCAAATGGACCAATACGGCAATGCCACGATGATCCATTTGGCAAAGTAAATCCATTGGGTATCCTTGTTGGTCTTCAGACAACAATTCTGATGGCTAAAGAACCAAATGGGACAGGCAAGAAAAAAAAAAAAAAAAAAAAAAGATAGTCCAGGTTAAGTGCATAGATGAGTCCAAGCAAAAGTGCAACTGCATTAGGGAAATTACAGACGTCATTGAGGACAATCTGATCCTCAATCACCAGGGCAATGCTTGTTATTGTTGGGCTTGAGCAGATGGTCCGAAATTGTGTCAGTAATTTTTCTCCAGAAAGTGAAAAATATAACCTTCATACCAATCCCCCCTGCCCCGAAATATTATTTAGGCTCCAAGTTTCTTCTAAGTTAGCATGAAAGGGCTTTTACAATTTTGTTTTCTTTTCATTCTTTACCAGAAATCTATTGTTCACAATTTAAAAGAAACTAACGGTGTGTTCACACCGGACGCAATAGAAGCGACCAAAAAGCGCCACACGCCCCTAGCTGGTCGCTTGCACATTCGCATCTTGAAGCGCATTCAAAGCGAACTGGTCGCACTTTAAAATATGCAATTTTCACGTGCGTGAACCAGAAATGTGGGAGGAAGTAGTGCCAGACGGTATGTTTGCAAGATGGCAGCTGTCGATCTAGCGTTTGAAGAGAGAGTCTCCCTTCTCTATTTACTGTGGAGAGCAGAGCAGCGGCGTAAAGGACGTCCTGACCGTACCTGGGTCCATCAGGTCCTCCACGAGTGTGAGCAGTTTGGTGAGTTTCACCACTTGCTCCAGGAGATGCGTCTGACTGACGGCCACTTTCAGCGGTACCACCGTCTGTCCCTCGCCCAGTTTGAGGAGCTGCTGTCCCGCGTCGGTCCAAGCATCGCCCGCCCAGACATCACAGACGCACGGACTGCAATTAAATTTAAATCTTGAAAATATCTTAACCCATTGTTGCGACTTCTATCCACAAATAAAGCCGCTGCCGGCTGAGTTTGTTTCTGTACTGTGACGCGTCTCCAATAAGCCATACTAAGTCCCACTTGTGTTTCACGTATTTATTTAAAACTTAAACAATAAACATTTGCTTTCAATCAAAACAAATAGCGCATGTATTAACTTACATCGTTTGTGAGCATTTGTATTTATATTGAATCTTTATTTTAAACATGTTTAAATAAAAACAACAGGGAAAAAAAGAGACAAACAAACAAAAGGAAAACAAAGCAACAATATTTATAAGTAACTTACATGTTCAAAAGGACTAGGAAGAAGCATAAGCTTATTTAATCCCACCCCCTTTCCACTATTTAGTAATTAATAGTCAAATTAATAGTCAACACTTTTTCTTCCCTCAGAAATTCATTACAATTACATTACATAATGCATGTAATTTTTATTTATTTAACCCCAGTAATACGTCAAAAGATATACAATTTACAGACATATATGCATACTTGTGCACCCACAACACACATATATACACATCACTGTTGTGAAAATAGTGGGTGAACACCCGATCAGAAACACCTCCTCCCTGATGAGTACGCCTGTGTCACGTAAATAACACGCGATCACCTGAGGTGCAGGAAAATCCAAACACCTGTACAACCACAATAAATAAACAAAACATAAAGATTCACTTTGGCTCTTATACACTTTTAAAAAACCTCTTTGTATTTATCTATTTATTGCAGGGCATTAATAATAATGAGAAGCTACTATATGTATATATATGTATATATATATATGTATGTATATATATATATATATATATATATATATATATATATATATATATATATATATATATATATTATTATTATTAAGTAGCTTCTCATTATTATTAATGTGCTGCAGCTGTGTCAAAGTTTAGCTAAAAACACATTTCAAGGTTCTTTGTTTTCAATTGCTGAGCAGCAAGAAAGCCAACACTTACTTCTCTTTGATCAAAGAACACTGGTTGACGTCACAGTGGCTGTGCCCATCCGTGCTACTATCGTCTAGCGGTTGCTAGGCAACAGTCATTCGGTGTGGGCGGGGCTTGGCGATTATCAAAGGGCAGTGGGCGTGGCCTACAGGACACGAGCCTATAAATAGAACTCCAGAACTCCATAAACACCTGCGATTTAGTTCAGAGCGCATTCATGCATCAGAACAGCGAGCAACATTTAAACACATTTAGTTCACAAAGAGCAGACATACCTGCCACAACATCAACCCCCCAGCAATTTGTTTCCACTTCTCCAATTCAGAGTCAAAGAAGTAGAAATACAACCTTCAACATGACAACTCCACACAGTTACTCCTCAGTGGAAACATGGGAGTCCTTAAGCGAGTACTTTTTTGGTACAATTGTACCACAGTGGAGATCTCTGCAGTCAAACCCAGAGTACTGCAACTCTAAGCTGCCTTCCACTTTGTTACAGGACATGTTGAAACTTTGCTCCATGTTAGTGGATGCAACAGAGACAACCATGGAGAAGGGAGCTCCTGTGTCCACACAGTCAGAGGAGTGTCTTGAGTCAGTGGGCGCTGATTCCCATGAGCAAACAGGGGTAACACGAGCAAAGGAAGACATGGTAACAGAAATATCTGTAGACAACTGTGTTGATAATAAAAAAACAGAAACTCCGGAACTGGAGACAGAGGCCAGTGCAAGTCTTCAGCATGTGGACACACAATCCCAAACCACAGCCACAGCAGAACCAAGAAAGAGCTGTATGAAGAAAAAGTCCACAGCTGATACAAAAGACTGGGACAAAATAGAAGCTTGTCCCATGAAAAAGCCTGCAATGCCAGCTGCATATGAGTCAGACGTTGATAAATGCAAGGAAACGGAGGCAAAAGGAGGAAAAGACAGCATCCTGAAAGAAATATCTGTAGACAACTGCAGTGATAATAAAAAAACAGATGCTGCAGAACTGAAGACAGAGGCCGGCAAATGTCTTCAGCATGTGGACACACAATCCCAAGCCACAGCAGAACCAAAGAAAAGCTGTATGAAGAAAAAGCCCACAGCTGATACAAAACACTGGGACAAAATAGAAGCTTGTCCCGTGGAAAAGCCTGTGATTCCAGCTGTACATGAGTCAGAAGTTGATTCTTCTTCTGTCATCAGTCTGGCATCTGATGATGTGTCTGCAGAAAAAATGTTTGTTTATGCACTTACTCAGTTGGTAGTTTCACGGGCCTTAGAGAAAGTCTCCTCTAAACACAAAGACTCCACAAGGATTCCCAACTGTTATCGTCTGCTTGAGAAAATCTGGCCTGAAATTGAGGGAAAACATTTGGATCTATGTCCAAAGAGGCTGCCCAGTATGGCGAAAGCCATTTTCACCAATCTCTGTAAAGTGCATAAGTGCAAGGAAAAACATTTGATTTCAAGTCTGAAGGAAGAGCTTGAGGATGATATTACTGTCCCAACATTCACCAGACATCTGCTGGCATTACCCAAAAGAATACTCACTTTATCTAAAAACCGAGACGAGTACAGAGAACTTGTGGAACGCTTTGCCAGAGATCTGGTTATGCACGCAATGAGCAATACAAATGAAGCAGGGAAATTGCCTCTAGGGGCTGATGAAGCCATTAAACAGAGGCTTGCCCAAAAAGTCTGGGCTAAAATTGTGTCCCAAAAGCTTAAAATCTCCTTGGAGGACATTGAAGAGGTCAGCGTGGCAGTATACAATGAACTCCAGGAAAAGTGGAAATATCCAAACACTGTCATGCAGTTAATGAAAATTGGCCACCGAAATGTTGACAAAGAGATTGTCAAAAGTTTCATAAGAAATGCACCATTGAGGAGACCAAATATCTTCTCTAGGATGTTTTCATGTGTATGCTAAAGTTTACCTGACACATGGTGGCGTTACAAAGAAGATTACTCACTTTATTTAAAAGCCCAGAAGAGTAACAAGAACTTGTGGAACTGTTCACTAAAGACCACATGAAATTATTACCAACAAATACCAACAAATTACCAACCGGTCGCAGCAGATGGCCGCCCCTCCCTGAGCCTGGTTCTGCCGGAGGTTTCTTCCTGTTCAAAGGGAGTTTTTCCTTCCCACTGTCGCCAAAGTGCTTGCTCATAGGGGGTCATATGATTGTTGGGTTTTTCTCTGAAGCGCCTTGAGGCGACTTTTGTTGTGATTTGGCGCTATATAAATAAAATTGAATTGAATTGAAATAATAAAAAACAAAAAATTTAAAAAAGATCTTGATTTTGAGCTTTGTTTTATTTGTCTTCAGATTGTGTATACATTTTCAGTTTAGGCTGAAGCTAAAAACTCATTTATACTGAACATTTTTAAACAACATAACTGTATATTTGAAATAATTCCAATTTTCAATCTGTTTGCATAAATGAGGAATAAAAGTTTCTGATCAATGTTGATTTTTTTACAGTCATTGTTAAGCAAGAACATTTAGATTGTCAGTTGTCAGTGACACAGCTGCCATATAGCCATTTGTTCTCCTCAGTAAATTAAAAACGTGTGCACCCAATTCTTGCTTTTTAAAGTCATTAAAGATACAATACTGTACAATCATACCATTCAGGTAAAAAAAAACAAAAAACAGTTCAGCTAAATCATTAAAAACCCAAATTCCCATAACACTCATACCCATAAGGAGTGAATCTAAACTTTTCACCACACCTGTATGATTGCACATTTGTCAAGAAATTACTGTTCCTGGTAACCAAATTTGCCCAGCAAAATATAAAGAAGCATATAAAGATATGTGTCAGGATGAGGGAAACGCCTGCAGCAGGTTCCTTTAAGGAACTGCTATCTTTTCCTGTCTACAGTTTTATTTTGTGAGACGGTTTATAATTGTTGTGCCCAAGTAGTCGGGCTTTCGTGATCCCCTGCCCGTGCGTTTTGATGGTTGTTTACAGCGATGTTTGACTTGTTTCAGTCGCCACAGAACTATTCTACATTCCTTTTTGGAGTGCGCTGGGATCAAATATCACAACAACTACATTTGGCTCAGGCAGCAGTTCACCTGTGGGGGTGCAAATTACTAGGATTGTATACTTTTTTTTTCTGTTTAATACTTTTTTGTGTATTTTGTTTGACTGTGTGTGGTGTTAAGTGCCCTTGTAGGTTTTTGTGACTTTTAATGTTTTTTTTTATTTGTTTGTTTGTTTGTTTGTTTTGGTTTTTAATAGTAGCCCGGATAGATTTGAAAGGCGTTTTCGTGTGTGAAAACGCTCCGCGTCCACAGTAGCGTTTTCAGTCGTTTTCACAGAGTTGTGCGTCCACATTGAAACAGCCGAAAACGCTTACGTTCCAGTACTGCTCATATGTGAAACCCAAGATGATTTGACCTGCCTCATTTCTGTCTGCCGCTTATTTACTTTCCGGCTCTTTGAAACGTCGCAGCAAAATGTTGAGGAAAAGCACCAAGTTTTTTAAATGGAATAACAATGAGGTACAGTTGTTGCTGCAAGTAACACAAAAGTACAAAGTTTCAAAAGCGAGTGAAAGTTAAAGAATTTGAAGAAAAGCTATTTGGAGCATGTACAGACTGATATTAATCTTTAATAGGCTGTCAAAATTGAGAGCAAACAAAACAACTGCTATATAATGCCCTCCGCTATCTTAGACTACGTTCACACCGCAGGTCTTAATGCTCAATTCCGATGTTTTGATCAAATCCAATTTTTTTGTCTGCTTGTTCACACTACAAATAAAATGCGACAGCAAACGTGCTCTAGTGTGAACGCTCGATGCGGCCCGCATGCGCAAAAGAAGATGTCATACACAACGCGCTCTGTTTAGACCCAAAGCAAACAATATTGTTTGACTGATGGCCCTTAATAGAAAGACTTCGGACTTTACGTTTCCCAAATTTTGCTTTAAGTTATTTTGTTATTTACATAATAATGTAGATAACCTAATAATGATCCTTATTGCTGTTTTAGAGAGTAGCGGTGCTTCAAAGGATAGTTGCAGATTTCTGTCAGAATCTGCAGATTATATAGTACAAATAAAATGTTCACGTTGTCTTCCCAACAGTTTCACTAACATCTACACGGGATGGCCAGGAAGCGTTCGCGATGTCTTCTCGGGCGCTTCCCCGGCGCTGATAATTGGCGTCTGTCTTGTGTCAGTGACGTAAAAGACGGATTTAATGCGACATGACCGTTCAAACAGCAGTCGCTTTCTAAAACATCAGATATGTATCGGATTCAGTACCACATACGAAAGTGACCCAGATCGGATTTGAAAATATCGGATTTGTGCCGTTCACACTGTCATACCATGATCGGATATGGGTGGCATAGGGTCAAAAAAATCGGATTTGATGCGCTTTGCCTGCAGTGTGAACGTAGCCTTAGTTTAATTGATCACATGACTGCATCATGCGTCATCGTTTTAGAAAGTCTCCATTTTCGCTGTCCACACTGCCACGGAAAGCACCCTTTTGAAATGTATGTGTTTTCAAAACGCTGTGTTTTCCATCTGTGAAAACGCCATCTCAGTGTGGATGGGAGGCCAAAACGGAGAGAAAAATTAGTGTGGACGTAGCCTTAGGCTTTGTCCACACATCCACATGTACCCGGGTATTTTTGAAGACCCATATTTTTGCACCTTTAGTCCACACGTAAATGGCGTTTTTGGTCACTGAAAACTGAGATTTTTAAAACCTCCTGCCAGGGTGGAGATTTTCGAAAACTCCGTTCCTCCAGACAAGCGCAGCGTCAAATGTGTGCGCCTTTTTTGACGTCACACTGTGCGCTACGTTATTGTTTCGGTGAAATGGGATGCCAATGTTCACATTTTGGACAGAGAGGACAGATGGTTTGAAAGAGGAGTGAAAGAAGCCATTTACGTTCACTGTGAGCGAACATCTTTGAACAGAGGGTGGTTTACGACACCAACTGTCTGCCATCTATAATCCAGTTTTGAGTTCCCTCCCCAGACGCCTTAACGCCCACTCACTTCCTGGGCCATCTGACCTCAGGAAATTGCATGATAAGGTGGTGCCAGGTTTCACAATGAGCTCACCTGAAACCCTGGCTGATTGGGACCCACACCCGTTTGCACACCGTGATTAGAGGATCATCAGGGGGTCCTTTTGTCCCTCTTTGGGGGGATACTCCCACTGGGTTTAAATCTGGGACTCTCTAGCCATTAGACCTTAGAACTGAAGAAGCTTCTAGGATGAGAGGTGAAACGTCTTCAAGCAGCTTAAAGAAGTCCAGACGCTTTTCTATGCAAGCTCCTTTGACTACGATGACCTGGATGACTGAGAACCTCCACAGACAAATATGGCATATACATTTTTTTTATACAAGTCCCACAATCATATACATCATCTGCATCAATGTGGAAATCTTTTTAACCCTTTGGGTTATTTTTTGGTTCTGGGATCCTCATGTTAGGACTAGAGATGGCACGATACCACTTTTTTATGTCCGATACGATATTATAAATTTGGATATCGGCAGATACCGATATGAATCCAATATAGTGTGTTTTATAATCAATAAAACTGTTTTTTTAATATCTTGCTGCATTTTGTATGGGTCCAAACTCAAGTTTAAAAAAAACACTAATGCTATTCTGTTATACCTGTAAGCAAAAAATACACTGCACCCAAAATATTCCATAGTTCAGCAAAACTGATGAATCTAATAAACTTAAACCTACTCCATCCTCCCTATTCTGGTATTTAAAAGAGTAAGCAACCTAACTAATAGGGTTGCAAACTCCCAGCAAAAAATAAATAAAAAAAGGGAACCACCCCCCACCTCATGATGCTTAATCGACGTAATCAACTTTAATTTGATGCAGTGTGAAAAAAATGCACAGAAATCAATTATTTTTCTACAATATTTGAATAGATTCAACATCTTTCTTCAACAGAATTGCAGAATGCACAGATGGTACCGTCCCAAAGGAAAAAGCCAGACATTTTAAAAGAGAATAAGAAAGAAAAGTATATCTTTGTGTCCCCCTTTTCCCTGTTCATGCCCTATCGGCCCCCTGGTTAAACTTTGCTAGATCCGCCCCTGCACAGTTACCAGCCGTCAGCTACATAGAAAAAGATCCTGGTGTAGAAAGTAATATTAAATAAATTCTAACAACAAATTATCAAGCTTAAACATGCTGCTGTTGTTCAGCCGCTTGTTTCCTCTTTCTGGCACAAACAAACAAGAGAGACGGACTCGCGACAGAAAAGCCGATCAGCTGATCATTAATCAGTTTCATGATGAAATGCCGGTTTGGTGGCGAGGCTCCAAATGCTCAACCAGACCGTGACAGGTCCTGCACGCCACAGCCACTCTATCACTTGATGCATAATGCTCCGACGTGCTACGGTTATGAGCCGAGTTACGCCAGGTCGCAAGTTTTGTGAGGTGCTTTTTTGATATTTAATGGATCGGATTACATTTTTTATTTCTCTCCGATATCCGATCCAGTAATTTTGGTCAGTATCGGACCGTCCATCTCTAGTTAGGACCTATGAAACACATCGTGCAGACTCTTGGATGTTAGAAGACAACTGATACTGCTCATGAATAAGACTAAAGGTAGGAAGGTGTCCTTTATAACTAAACCTTAAGTTTTATATCATAGTTTATAATATAGCACGTGTATTTCAGTAATAGCTTCTTTATTTCAGTATAGTGGTGTGCGACTCTTACCAGTTTGTCCTTGAAAAATCCACACGAGTCCAGATTTCCGAGGACATGGCACGTGGAGTCTGATACTCCTATAAGTTATCCAAGTCATCCAATTCTTTTGTAAAGGAAAAGCAAACATTCATGTCTCCGGTAAGTTATCTCAGGGACAACTGTTTAATTCATAGCAGGTTCTGCAGTAACCATGGTAACCACGGACACTGAGCGGATGGTCCGATGCAGGTCAGACTTTGGGAAGTTATCCCTCAAGTTTCTTTAAAAAAAAAAAGGCTCCTCAGCTGTGCGGCTGTTTGTCAGAATATGTTTTATATGAGCAGCGTGTGATGCTCACTTCACTGAATGAAGAGCAAACAGTTAGTTGCATTGTTACGAGAACATGCGCGTATTAATTTCATGATTTATTAAATATATAAATGTTAATATAGCTACATGCAAAGAAATCAAACGGTGTCCATAAATTATGTTTAATTTTTACATTTTTTGAGTTAATCTGAAATCATACAATTAATCTGTATTATTTCAGATTAACTCAAATAGATTTTTACAATTTTGTTAGATTTCAGTTATACACAGACAGATTGCAGTCAGTGGAATTGAAAAGAGTTAAAATGATATTTTGTATCTGCAAAACAATACATTTATTTGATTTATTTTTAGTCTAGCACTGAAATTTAGAATTCAGCAATACACAGAGCTCAGCTTTATTTGGAAGGTTATTACATTTGCAGTGGATTTAAGAATTTGGGATCCCAGGTGGTTGATATTGTACAACAACAAAAACACGTGTAAATCACGCAAAAGGAAAGCAACACTGCCCTCTCCTGGTTAAATTAAAGTTATACACAATGACTATTTTTGGGTCAGAGAGAGAGGGCGCGATTGTGACGTGTACGCCACAACGTTTGATTTCTTTTTTTTTTAATTATGTTTTTATTTTTGTTATATGCTATGTTTATATTTCCAAGAAGTCTAGATCCCTAAATTCACTAAATTACATTTTCTGCCATCTGATTGGCTGATTACATATTTGTGTTAATAAGCAGTTGAACAGGTGTACCTATTAAACTGGCCAGAGAGTATAGGCCTTGAATTTGGTTATGAATCTTTCAGTCCATTTTTTTTCTTTCTTTCTGCTATTCCTCTGCTGAGAGAAGCTGTAGAAGTGGAGGGTTTTATTATCATTCAAATGTCTCAGTGAATACAGAAGAAAAAAATGACCACGAAGCAAGAAAGCAAGAGACAAGGCTAATCAAAAAGGTATTGGGTGAAGCACGTGCTTATTATGCCAACCCTTTTAACAAAAGATAATTTAGCAAGCAGCTCATTTACATATACATATTTTTTTTCTTAATAAATAAATAAATTTAGGTATGTATTGATATGTGCTGGCTGCACAATGATAACCTCCAATTATTAAATCAATAGTATTAATACCAACATTGGTATTGGTCAGTAATAGCGTGGTTGTCATGTTTCGGCTGTGTGGCAGGCAGGAGAAGGACCCAAACGCAAACTCACGGAGACGAAACGTAAACTCAAAAACACAGCTTTAATGCTGGCATAAAGTGAAACACAAAAAACAGTACTGAACTTAAACTGGGGAGACTAAAGCACGGGGAAAAATCACACCGCTATGAGGGAGACTACGACACTGACAAAGAGAAACACAGGGCTTAAATACACAGAGGGATAACGAGGGAATGAGACACAGAAGGAGGGCACAGCTGGGAGAAATCAGGACTGGACGAGACAGAGACGCAAAACTAGAAACACTCACATGAGGCATGGACCTTCAAAGTAAAACAGGAAGTATCACACAGAGACGCGAACTAGACACAGTGGAGACAGCAACTAAGAAACAGAGACAAACCATAAGGCAGAGGTCTAAGAACCAAAATACACAGAGGGAAATACTCAGCTTTGAACACAAGAGACTAGACTAGAGGGAGTAACAAAAGACCAACCATGAGAACATAATGCACAATGCAGGGTGACAGAAAACAAGAAACTCAAACATGCAAAGACACACCATAAACAGAACAGAGGGGGCACAGAGAGACATGAAGGGCAGGGGAGACTTAACATGGGTTGAAACACAAGGGGGAACTAATAAGCAAATCAACATAGGAGGCCTAATGAGCTAAACATACTATAAACATCAAAATAAACTAAAACTCAAAACACTGGGTCCTAAGACCCAGGATCGTGACAGTGGTTAAATCAATTCTCAGTCAATTTTCTCTTTTACGTTCCGAAGACTGTTTCAGTTTCATCAAAGATGTGTCTGATATGTCTGTGAAAGCAGCTTAACCATAACTGCTTTGCTGTGTTTTGTTGTTGTGTCATCACGTGACTCAGCCATGCTGCACAAACACAGGGGAGGCTCAAAACACTGAATGTGATGGGAGAGAGAAAGCGGAGCATACCGTGGGTTTTTGCAGTGACCTGTGGGGGCTTTACAGAAAGGCAAGCAGAGCTGCTCCCCTCCCCCAGTGGCTATTATCAATATATATCATATATTCAGTACATTATGCATTCAGTACATAGATTTGCCTATGTAATTTATATATCTGTGTATCTGTGTCAGCACTTGATGAGACTGGCCCTATATTTCTCAGATCAGTGTGTTGTTCATTCAAAGATGTTCTTCTGCTTGGTTGTAATGGGTGATTGTTTGAGTTATTGTTGCCTTCCTGTTAGCTCAAAGTAGTTTGGCTATCAAGAAGATTCTGTAAGTTACCGAGTGATGAATGCATCAATTAACGATAACATATATGTAAGTTGGAAGAAGTAGATTTTTTCAGAGCTTTAACAGAATTACAAATGTTTAGCCTAAGTAATATTTTCCGCTTTTTTTTTAATCTAAATTAAGCCACACATTTATTTCAATAATGTGACAAAGATTAGTAACGTTTTATAAAACATTAATAAAAAACAATAATGGAGGTAACTGTGACAGCAATGGAAGGGGACCAGAACTCAAAACAGAGTGGATTAAAAACCTTATGAAGAACGATCCTCGGCACCTGGAGTGGATATCAGTTGTAAGATGTGCTGAGATCTCATCTGTCTCTCTTTTTCAGGTGTTCATATTTTGCAAAGAATGAATAGCTGTGAATGGGGTGTTGAGACTGGAGAGATAAATGGCTTCAATCAGTATGGGCATGATGTAGAAAGTCTTCTATCATTTGACCTGCAAACAGTGACGTGGATCGCCACATCACCACAGGCTGTCACCACCAAACTGCGATGGGAAGCTGAAAAAGCTCAGTTCGAATATGTCTTTCTGTTTCACTTTTCCGGTGCAAATGAGAACATCATCATCAAATTGGACAAAACACTAAACTGCAGTGGTTGTAACACTACAGTTTAGTGTTTTGAAGACAATAACTATGCACTCTAGCTTTTAGAGCAAATCCTGTCACTTTGCCTTTTAATCAATGTATTAATCAATGTACAGTAACTGTGTTATATTAGCCTGGGTTAAAACTGGGATTAAGTGATTGTGTGAGCTATGAGCACTCCTCTTTCAACCCAAAATATTAGCACAAAAGAGTAAACCCTCTCTCAATACTGATTACTGTAAGCATTATGTGTTCTTGCACCCTCAAGTATGGCACACCATACATACTTAAGAAGTAGTTTCTCATTGTTGTAATTACTGAAACTTACTTAGCAGTTGCTATTGTTTTATTCTGTGTTTGTTGCCAATGTGTGTCTGCTCTTGTGGTATATGACGACCAAGCACTCTTTGATATCAAGTCGTCCCACAAAACTTGGATAAAGCATAATGTGGGTGATCAAACCTCAACCCCTTTACTGGTGTTTAAACCGGCACACTTGTTCACTTGCCTGCTGTCATCTAATCTTTCAGATGAAGGGGGAGATGTGTAGGTCTTCTGCTGAGAGCTAAATCTTACCAGAGATGTGGCTGTTGGTTTAATTCTTTCTGCTATTCAGGTGGATTTTTTTCCCCAACTCAACGATCACTGGGGCTTCAGTGGATCCATCTTGCCTTTCCTGCTCATCTGGGTTTACCTAACTTGCTGGTGGTTAAAACATGTTTAAAACCAGAGATTAGAAAAATGTATAAATCAAGAATTAGAAGAGCAATAATAATAATAAGACTAAAACTCTTGGTTGTTTTGGGTGGATTATCGTCATGAAATTTAATTTAAAGTACTTACTCATCTAAGATGGACTTTTTTTGTTTTGTTTTTATGTTTGTTTGTTTTGTTTTGTTTTACTCTTTTGCTTCAAGGCCTGTAAATGAGCTGCTTCCTAAATTATCTTTTGTTAAAAGGGTTGGCATAACACACATTTGCTCCAGCCAATACCTTTTTGATTAGCTTTATCTCGCGCTTTCTTGCTTTGTGCTAGATCTATATTCTGTGTTCATTAAGATATTTGAATGCTTATCAAATGTATAAATAAAGAAAAGGTAAATAGAACAGACCAGGTGTTGCGATGTGAATGATGGGAACATTTGCCCATTGAGCTGCACCTCTACAACAGTTTGTGAGGAGAAAATTGTTCGTTTGACTCTTATAAATGCTAGATCTCTAATAAACAATACTTTTCAGTTAAATGAATCCTTCACATCTAGTGAATTGGATTTTATGTTTCTGACAGAGACTTGGCTTCGTGCTGGAGAGTTCACCCCATTCTGAGAACTTTTCCTCTTGACTGTATGTTTTCCAGTTCCCCTCGAACTACAGGTCTGGGCCTAACAACTGTATTAAAATCCAGTTTCCGATGTTGACAGTCAACATCTGACCCCTCCTCCACGTTTGAAGTGCAATCATTTGTCATAAACTGGAATTTTACTTGCTAAATTCAGCAAAGAAGTCTTTTTTGAATTTGCAGGGACACATACTGGACCTTGTGTTGTCAATTGGTTTAAACTTTGTCTCACTGAGATTTGTGATACTTTCAGACCATTTTGCTGTTTTATTTCTTGTTATTCTGCCCAATTGTCAAGCTCAACTGTGTGGACTTGATCGGTCGGGTTGCTGTTGCTGTTCAAAATGCAGCAGCTCACCTTTTGTTGGACAAGAAAGAGTGTGATCCCATTAAACCTATACTGGCCTCCTTACACTGGCTTCCAGTCCATTTCAGGATCTGACCTGCAGTTTGTGCATTGTGCTAGCTCTTCCTTTTCCTTTGAAGTGTTCTCACCCAAGGATGGATGGATCATAGGGTTTCTTTAATGGTGTAAGAGTTTTACATGAAAAAATAAATTCTGAGGTCATGTGTGATATGGTGACCATTGACAAATTTACTGAGGCAAATCTAATCATATAATTGAAGTGATCATTCTCAGCACAGGAAATGACATTGGTTTTCTAGCTAATTTTTTTTTTAATCTAAACTGCCTAATGTGGTTGCAGACTGTTACGGCTGTGGCCATGAGGACTGTGTGGGCTGTTTTCTGTCTGTGTTTTCTGTACTGTGCTTAAGACTTTTTCCAGGTCCCTCCCCTAATGAGGAGTCGTGAGCGACTGATTGGACCATGGAGCGGTTGACCACCTTCAAAAAGCCGCTCTGACAGCTCCGAGGAAGAGAGAGAGAGTGGAACGAGCGGAACGAGCGAGTAGCCTGACAGCCGTCGCGGTCCTGACCCTGGTTTTCCCAGCCTGTGCTTATATTGTGTATTTGTGTGAGTGTGAATTGTGAAAGCCGCTCCTAGTGCATTAGCTGAGAGCTTAGGCACTCGTGGGCTGAAGCGGAAGGGGTGAGCTGCCTTTTCTTTTGGAATCGTTTTCTCCTGTTTTCTGGGTCAGGGAGCGAGGGATAGCCCTGTCATTTGTTTGTTCTATTTATTTCCTAGGGTTTAGTTAGTCTTTTCTGGTGGGACTTAGTTGGTTTTGTTTATTATTTGGCCTGGGCTCACCCTGGAGCTATGCTTCTTGTCCTTAAATAAAATCACCTTTTTTTTTTACTCACAACTGGTTTGGATGTTTGGCTTGGGAACCAGGGCGGGGATTTGTCTCTCTCCTCCAACCTTATGTGCGTCCCTACACGCCTAGACTAGGGGCGTAACACAGACACCGAAAATCTGAAGCAACAGTATAACACAATAGTCTGGTTCCTTTCGATGTGGATGAGCTGCAGCTGTACTCTGAGCCCCTTCCCGATGGCCGAACACCTCACCCTATCTCTAAGGGTGAGGACAGCTGAGGACCTTAGCCTCAGACTAGGAGGTGCCAGTTCTCATTCTTGTCGTTTCACACTCAGCTGCAAACTTCTCCAGTGCCAGCTCGAGGCCACTGCCTGATGAAGCCAAAACAACCAAATCATCTGAGGCAGAGATAAGATTCTGAGACTGTCCAAGAGCCTTAATCTTCTTGGCTAAGCCTAGAAATTCTATGCATAAAAATTATGAACAGAATCAGTGACAAAGGGAAGCCCTGGCAGGGTACAATACAATACAATACACACCAAGTTTACAAGTCTGACTTATTGCCAGCTATGGCAACAAGCTCTTGGAGAGGTTGTATAAGGATTTGGGATGGCAATTGATATGAATTTAGCAGTTACAGTTCCATTATCAATATATCTTTATCGATTACTGATTTACAGAGATGAGGTATTGCATCATGTGAGGTGTGTCAAATTTGGTGTAATATGATGTGCTCTGGACTTTAGCACCAGACAATATTTTGACATATTTACATCAAAAAATCTGCAAAGTTATAAATGTTCTAGGTTTTATATCAGATGCACACTGACAAAGTTTTCTAACAACTGAATATGTTTTTAAATTATTTTTCTAAATTTGTTTTTCAGTTGCTGACACATATTTAATCTCTGTATTATTTCCAGTTTACATATTCACAAGTCCAAATAGTTCATCTTCTTTTGCAATCTTTTTATTGGAAAAAAAATGGCTGTAAAAAGAAGAAGTATGTGTTAGTCCATCTTAAATCAAACAAGCTTCTATAACATATGTATGAGAAATTTCACAACACTTATGTGAAGAAAACATACAAGTTTTTTGTAAAATGAATATGTTGTTATTGTTGGCACAAGAAGAAAAGCATTACCACCTGTCCAAAACTGATTGATGAGTCTGATACCTGGAGAAAGAATCTGGAATCTGGGCAAAAAAAAATTATAGGTATAACCAAAGGAACAGAGCGTGTCTGGATGATTGGCCTCAGAATCTTGTCTTTGCTTTTTGGAGACGATGTGGTTTAGTTGGTTTCATCGAGCGATGACCTGCAACTCACACTGGCATGGCTTGCAGTCAAATGTGAAGTATAGCTGCGATAAGAAGTGGTACCTCAAAGTCTCAGACCATGGTCTAAATTTGCAAAAAGATGTCCACTCAACTAGAACTAGTTACTGCTCAAAGTGAAGGAATTCAAGTGCCTCACTGTCTTTTTCAAGAATGAAGAGACACTGTCAAACGGCAACAGACACGAAGATTTATTGTGGAGAAGAGAGACCTGAGCATGAAAGTGAAGCTATTAATTAACTGGTCGATCTATGTTACTACCTTCACCCATGGACAGTTCTAGGTATAGTGACCAAAAGAATGAGATCACCAAT
This sequence comes from Aulonocara sp. 'chitande type north' Nkhata Bay, assembly GCF_057382095.1. Lineage (NCBI taxonomy): Eukaryota > Metazoa > Chordata > Actinopteri > Cichliformes > Cichlidae > Aulonocara > Aulonocara sp. 'chitande type north' Nkhata Bay. Next base: position 6,264,925 of record NC_141364.1, on the reverse strand, counting down.
ACAAGCAGTGGAAATGACGTCTCTTGAAAGATTGGTTGTGCTCAGCCTTAGAAATAGAGCTTGGGAGTTTGGGAGGGGCTCAGAGTAGAGCTGTTACTCCACATTTTAGTCGGACCCAGTTTTTTTCACCATGTATTTGTCAAAATATAAATAAGATTAAGATTCTCTCTTATAAGGCTATTTTTAATTGATCACACTCACAGAGTTGGATCTCTTGTAATTAAGGTTTTGTAAGAATCTGCTGAATTATACTAAAGGAAACATGTCTGATAATATTATGTTTTATTCAACTATTTACTAATATGAGATATATTCTTTCCACAGCAAAACACTCACTAAATAGTTTCTTCACTGGATCCTATGAAGACTCGAATATCTCAGAGTTTATGGGTGTTATAGTGATCGATGGCATTCAGACAGTATACTGTGACAGAAACAGCAAGACACTGGAACCAAGACAGGACTGGATGAAGAAAATATTTGATAAAAAGGCTCAGATGTTGGAGATGTTCACTCAGCAGTGTTTTGTGAGTCTGCCAAGCTTCTTCAGAACCCAGATTTCTAGTTTGAAGCAGCAGTTCAACCAAAGTGGAGGTGCAGTATTAAAGGTTATTCTTTAGATTAAATAGAATAGAATAGAATGGGGGTGGGGGCACAGTTCTGCAGCACTATACACACATGGACAGTATTAACAGAGGGAAAAAATATATATATAAAATGTACAAATATACAAGCTGGTTTTAAAAAAAAAAGTAATATGTAATAAATAGTGTTATGTATATACAGATGGGTTATTGCACATAGAATTTGGTATTGCATCATTATATTGCATCATTATAAATCATTATAAATATACCTCAATAAAGTTGATGTATGGAAAATAATTTTGTTAATCATTAAATTGTTAAATATTTAAAGTCTTAAGTCATCAACCCTTACAATGTCAATATGATTTAAAAACATGACAAAATAATAGATTTGCTGAATTTATATGTGTATTAAAAGAATGTCTTGAATACTATTAACCTTACATTCTTCGTCTTAGAGTTTATATGCAGGATGTCTGTCAGATCAGTCCTGGGTTGACCCAGTTTCCTTTTTCATGTGCCACATAATGTAGAATATTCAGATAGTTCAGTGCAATTTTTGTTTCTCTGTCTTTCTTCAGGTGTCCAGATTTTACAGATAATAACTGGCTGTGGATGGGATGAAAACACTGGTGAGGTGACAGGTGTGATAAAGTATGGATGGAATGGAGAGGATTTTCTTGAATTTGATGTGAAGACACTGACATGGATTGCATTGAACCCAGAAGCTCTCATTACCAAACAGACCTGGGACGCTGACAGGTCTGTACTCAAACACAATGAAAACTTCCTCACTCAGATGTGTCCAACGTAGCTGAAGATGTATGTGGACAGTGGGAACGTCTTCCTGCAGAGAACAGGTAGAATCACATCGTCTTCAAATGGATGTAGTAATGTTCATTTTATGTTGGATTATCTTGATTACAATACAGTTGTTTTTTAAAGAGAAAATGGCAAAACATTTAGGCTGATTTTAACCAGTGGCTTTTGCCTTGGGACTTTTGAGTGGATGACATTTTTTCTTTGTTATTGTTAAATCATGAAAACTGACATTAACTGAAGCAAGAGAGGCCTGCAGTTCTTTAGATGTTGTTCTGGGTTCTTTTCTTTCATAACCACCTGTCACGGTCTGAGGCTGCAGACCGTGTGGCTTATAAGGACCCAAATGCAGACACTAAAAGAGTAACTAGACCTTTTAACAAAATGTTCACCCTTTATTTTGGGTGCTAAAAAACATGAAAACCTAAACTGGGAAAGTTAAACAATCAGAAACCTGGAGTGCAAGGGAGCATGGAGACACAGGGAAGGATTGCAGATGATCTGACGATGAACACAGGGAAACTCACACAATCTATACACATAGATGACGAGGGTGACGAGGGAAGTGGAAACACACCAGGATGAATAGACATGACACAGGAGGAAGCAAAACTGAACAAAATGAATATGGGACACGAGACTGTCAAAATAAAATGGGAAACAAACTAAGATGCAGACTAGATGCACAGGACCCGGGGAGGAGGAACAGACATGGGAACATGGAAACAGAAATGGGAGGCAAAACACAAAGACATGTCTAGGACCCGGGGAACAAGGGAACAAGGGACAAAAGAGGCTTTTTAAAGCTTTCAAAACTGATAGATATCACATAGGTAATTCATGATTTAACACGATTGATCTTTTTTCCCTTAATAAATTATTTTTAGGAAGTGCAACTATGGTATGAATTTCAAAATCCTAAGTGGCTTCCTCCTTGAGTTATAAGATTCACAAACTTCAAATCAAATTGTGGAGCATTATTCATTTACAAAGATGTATTAAGTCTTTTTTAAATACATCTTTCTCTGCAGTGGTTCCCCTCCAGAAGACTCCCTTCGCTCTAGTCACCTGCCACGCTACAGGTTTCTATCCTAATACAGCCATGATGTTCTGGAGGAAGGATGGAGTGGAGATCCAAGACCATGTGGAGAAAGGTGAGATTCTCCACAACCATGACGGGACCTTCCAGTTAAGTGTTAAGATGAACGCTTCATCAGTGCCATCTGAAGACTGGACGAGCTACAGCTGTGTGTTCCAGTTCTCTGGTGTGGAGGACAACATCATCACCAAGTTGAATAAATCAACGATCAGGACCAATTGGGGTAAAATAAAATTAGCAATGATGAAAGTGAGAAACACAGTGCTCTGATGTTTTTGTGCTCTCAGAATAGTAAAAAATATCATTACCGTTTATTGACTGGAGGAAAAGTTAGTCAGGGATGGCCTAATAAGATACAAAGAAAAAAAAAAAACTGCCACCCTCCCTTAGCTATTATACACTCAGATTTGTGCCATTTCACTGGCTTCATAGATCAAAAGAGGCAGCACCAAATATGTGGATAACGAACCTGAAATTTACATTTATTTAGCAAAAAGTGCCTTTTACAAATCCCTGGGCAGATGATGGGAGAATTTAACTCTTTTTCCAATTTCACATTACTGTTATATATTATAATTATACAACTATTATTAGCATTTTTCAGACCTGCTTTGAAGTATGCAGTAAATACTATATACTTGCACATATATATTATATACATATACTTTTACAGACACACATACTCACATATATGTAGCACCATAGAGATTACAGTATTGCATAAATACTCTGTGTCATAGGAGGAAGGATGTACTGTATATAAATTATGATCTAATTATGTTTTGCTCATGTTTTACTGAGCAGAAAGGCATGCTGACACGAAGATCCCCATCACTGCTGTTGTGGTTGTTCTTGTTCCTCTCATGCTCGTTGCTGCAGTTGGATTTGTTGTTTACAAAAAGAAGAAATGTGAGAGCACTAAAGGAGGTGAGCTGATGTTTTTAAAAAGACTGGAAAACTGAAGCTAGCAGTTCACTAAAACAGGAAGGAAGTGATAATACAAGACTCAGTTCTTTTCTTTGCTCTGAGGTGTCTGTGAAGAAAAACTATATTCATACAGTACCAACTGTTTTCGGTTATTTTGTACATAAAATCCAGTCCAGGATCAGAGGACTAACAGTGTGTTTTGCATTTTACAGCTCCTAACAACCTCTCTGAACTGTCTGAGAGACTGAATCCAGAGACCACATAAGCCTGCACACAGAGATTTCTTCACTTTTAAACAGTAAAAATCACAGGAAAAAGTTTCAAAGCAGTGTTTCCACTTCATTGTATTTCAGGTATTTAGATTTTCTGAAATGCCCCAAATTGTTAACATTCTTTTATTCTGTTATTTATTACTGACATGCCCCCACAGGCAGAGAAGTGCAGGCAGATCAGAAGATATTCAAGTGAAACTGATCTGAGATGTGCTAACCACATAAGTTAAACATAACACTGTAAACCTAGAAAACCTAATGAACTGCACTTGTCAGTGAGCGGTTAACCAGTAAATTCATTTCTTCTCTCCGTAATCAATTAATTGCTTAGTGTGACAAAGTGGGTGAGAAGACCATTTGTCTATATTCTTAGTTAACATTCTTGTTTTGATTTAACCATATTTCACATGTAATCTGCAATAGGCAAACATTTACTATCCCGGGTTTGTTTATGTTTTGCACTTTTACAGATTATATAATATAACATCTTGGTTTAAATCAATCTCTACAAGTTTGTTAAGTTAACATGTTCTTTATTTCAACTGTTAATTTGTATTGTTTAGAACTTACCTTACCTACCTGTCTTCCAGAAACAAAAGGAGAAAATTTAGTTTTACTTCCTGCTTTATAGCTTCTGGGTTCATCTGAGGTCACAGGAAGAGACCAAGTGCAGAAGGGGAAGAACTCTTATAATTTAATAAAGTTGATTTTAGAGGGTTTATGAAGAAATAGATTCATTGTTGTAATATGTATTGATTACACCACAGAGTTTATGTTGCCAGTAAAGAGGAGTAGTAGAGGTTTGAATATAATCATGTTCATCTTACCTACCTACTGAATGGAATAGTCCAGAGGAGAAATTGTTTGGTTAAGTGGACTATTTAGGCAGAAGAACTCAGGTGTTTCAAGGACAAAAAAAAAAAAAAAAAGGTTCAGGTCAGTGTAGCTGTGTGCAGTTTGACCTTAATTTCCGTTGATTTAAGTTCAGTTATGTTTATTTGAACTGAGGTTATTATAGAGTTGAGTTTCTTATTTGTTTCTTTGTAAATATTGTTTGGGTCACAAAATGGTGAATAAATCACTTGCTACACTGGACAGCATCAGTCTCCTGCACTTCTTTGACCGCTTAAGTCAAGTCCTACCACACTTAGAAAAAATAATTCTACTTCTGGGAAGTGTTTGGGGATGACTTTTTCCTGTTCCAACTGTGCACTAAGCAAGGTCTGGTGTGGAAGACATAACTGAGTCCAGACTCAACCCAACAGATCACTGACCTGACCTCACTGTTCTGACCTCACAAAATATGCTTCTGGTCAAAATATTTTATTTGTTTGAAGGCAGATGAATGATATAGTGTATCTTTCCCTATATGCACATTTGTTTAATACAACAATGGCAGTAAGAAACTGATTTAAATAGCTTCGTATAGGATCATTATCACTTTAGCCATCAAATCATTCTACTGACCTTAAAGGAGAGGTCAGAGGTCAAATATCATATGATATTTTAAATTGTTAAACAGTACTTTCTGTATGTTGACAATAGAGATCAAGTTGTAAGAATTAGAGTTTCTTTTTGTTAATTTTCAAACAGCAAATCATTAAGTTGCACTAGAGCGGTGTGGTTGTTGGTCATTCTTAAATCACAGCAAGAAGGTCCAAGGTTCAAATTCAGGTTTTTCCTGTGTGGAGTTTCCACATTGTCCCTGTGACTGTATATTCTGTCTTTCTCCCAAAGCTCATGGTGATTCTAAATTGCCTATAGCAATGAATACTGGTGCAAATGATTGTAATTAGCTCCACAACAGACCAGCCACCTGTCCAGGGTGTACCCTGCCTCTCGTCCTATCGCAGTGGGGACAGGCTGCAGCTTCCCACAACTCTGAATTGGGTAAGTGGTGTCATTTGCTTTCTTTAGCTGCTGATCAACCATTAATCATCAACCAAACACACACAGAGGAATATTTTTAGCAACAAACGAGTAGTTCCCCAAACGTGCACTGCATTAGTGCAAGTATAACCAAACCTCTGAAATAGACAGACCATTTTTAGTTGCACCTTTCTGTGTTAGAAAAGAGAAGAGGGGAATTCCACAAGCTTTCTTTGAAACCCTTTTCCTCCATATAATGGAAACGAGTAACTGGTTATCTAAATTTAGCTAATCTATGCAACAAATTCTAATGAATGTTGAATACATACCAAAAACAACACAAGGCCATATGTCTTTTTTCTTCTAAGGGTCAAAGACGTAATCTGCAGAGTCATGTTTGGTGGACAGATGTGAATGTAAGCTTTAATTTGAGTGGCTGAACATAGAACCACAATACAGTGGTGGTTTTCTTCTTCCCTTTCCTGTGTGTGGTTGAAGAAAACTGTGCAGTCCCTGCAGTGCCATATTTATTTCTCCTTTGACTGCTGCAGCTTTACATCTCTGAACAGCAGAAACCGCCTTTGTGCTCATTATCTCGGATCTTTTCTTTTGAAGAGCTGCTGTTTTTGTTTCCACTGGTAAGACTAATAATTTTCAGTTCTTGGCATAACACTTTCCTGAACATACCTTGTTTTATATCACGTTTTGTTAACATCTTGAGACAGTTTCCTGTAGCTTTGTTTGATGGTTTAATGTGCTCAAAATCATAAATCCATGTATAATGAATATATATCTTTATCTAATCTCATGAAGTTATGATCTTTTATCTTTATATACTCTTCATCATTAATGATAGAATTAAGGTTTCATGGTCATGGGTTAGTTTATCCAATGTTTTGAGTTTTGACTCAGATACCTTTCCTGAAGCAAGCTCAAAGGCAGTGTGTACTTTGAGGGGAATAGTATTATACTGTGTTTCGTTTTCTTCTTTTTAAACGCACATCAAGGAGTTTGCAGTGCAGTAAAAACGATGAATTTTGGGATTAGCTTGAATGAAAAGCAGATGTGAAATGTAAAATTGAAATCAGAGGTCAAAAGTAACAAAATATTCTAAAGGAACCTATGATGTGATATTTAAAATCCCCATATAACAGTTTTATTTCTTAAACATAGTTAATAAAGTTGGACTTTATTTAACCTTTTTTTTTTTTTTTCCTTTTCTTCTTTTTTCCTTTTATATAGCTCAACCTTTGTTTCCTCAGAGTGTAAAACCTTTCTCCTGAAAGCATTTCATGGTCATATTAAGGACCCCACATCTGGTGATTCTTGAGTAGAGTCTTAGGAATAATGTTACCAAGTTGGTAAGGCAATTTCTGTAAAATTGATTTATTTAACCTTAAAGAAGAGGCCAGAAGTCCAAAGTAGGATGATATGCAGGATCTTACATACACTATATTGCAAAAAGTATTCATTCAACCATCTAAATCGTTGAATTAAGGTGTGCCAATGACATTCAGGGCCACAGGTGTATATAATCAAGCACCAAGGCTTCCAGACTGCATCTACAAACAATTGTTAGAGAATGTGTCACTCTAAGGAGTGAATTCCTGCCTGCTACTGTGATAGTGTGGAAAGTGTTTCCAAGGTCGAACTGCGCCATCCAAATTCTACATCACCACGTGCAATGCAAAGCATCAGATGCAGTGATGTAAACCCACTGCATTACTGCAGATATGAAAAGCTTCTGAAATAGACAGGCCATTTTTAGTTGTCTGTGCTAAAAAAGTGAAGATGGAAATTCTACAAGCTTTCTTTGAATCCCCTTTTTCCATATAATGGAAGTTAGCTAATACATATTTAAAGTTAACTAAGCTATTCAACCATTTCTATTGAATGTTGAATATATACCAAAGTCAACAGGAGTCCACATATATCCTTTTTTTAAAATAAAAAATGTAAATCTGCAGTCATTCTGGTCTGTCTCATTATATGTCCTTCCATTAGGCCTTATTATCATTTCCTATCATCTGTATGCAGATGATATCCAATTGTACCTTTCTTTTAAACCTTGTGAATTGGATAAATTATCTGCGGCAAGAAAGTCACAAAGAAAACGATGCATAAGAAAATTACAGGAAGTGAACAAACAGCTTACTCTAAAAAAGGAAGACACTAAAAACTGACAAATGTCAAACACAATATGAAATTGTTTTAACAAGCTTCCGACTGTTTAAATTGTTAAACAGTACTTTCTGTATGTTGACAATAGAGATCAAGTTGTAAGAATAGGATAAGCTGTCTGACTCTATTTCAGACAGCTTCTCCATTCTTGTATTTGTATGATATCAGTGAGACTGGATGTAAATGTGTTCACCTCATGCATGCAGCTCTGAATATAAGTACTTTAGTCCCACCCACTTGTCCAAACCTTTTTGTGTGGACCAGCCAATCAGAGGAAAGGTAGCTAAAAGGTAAATGTACTTATTCCACACCGAGGATGAACCCAAGGAAGTGGGCAACTATCATCATGAACAGGGACTTTTTAAAAACTGTGAATCATGCACAGCTACTCTAGCAGAGTCCAAGAATTAAGTCAAGTAAAGTAATATTATCGTTTCTTCCTCTCTGTCAGTTAGTTGAGGAAATACATGGATGAGTAACATTTTGTCAGTTTTCCTGTTCTCTCTTTCTCAGCCCCGCCATGTTTCCCAATGACTCTCTGCCCACCAACACAGTCAAGCCTTCTAAAGATGACCAGGAAACTATGGTGGGCATCAGTGCCATTATGGACAATGTCAGTATCATTCTCTATGCACTGACTGTTGTGCTCGGCATCACAGGAAACTCTGTGGTCATCTGGGTGGCTGGATTCAAATTTAAGGTGAATACTTCAGTGGATAATACCTTTCAAATACCTTCTGAGTTTGTTAGTAATCTGTTTAGTGAAGTCTGTGGGGTCATATTTATTTTCTACTGTAAAGACAGTAAATAAACTTGGGGTTAAGAAACTGTGACCTTTACTGGTGTAGGAGATAGGTGTAGGTGGTTTCACAACATATGCCTGGGATGTGATAGCTATGGTGTGTGTGTTGAGTGAGCAATGCATATAAATATAAACCTCTTTCACCTACTGGGAGGAGGTTATCACCACATTCATTTCACACAGATGAACAGAATTAGTAATGGATGGTGTTTCCAAGGTGAAATACCAACAAAACTCCCCACACTCTGAAGTGTGACACATAAATTAGAAGACTGTTTTGAACTTAATTTCTGTTATGATGTTTCTATTTCAAGAGCGATGTGATTAAGTTTATCAAGTTAAGTTTATGTACAAAAGGCACTTGTTTAGCGTTTGGACTAGTTTAAGACGACTGAGCCTGAAATAAGGTAGAGGATTATGTTTAGTAGCAACATTTATATAAATAGGACCTCATAATAGCTGATAAAATCCCATTCTGGTTACTGTTTCATGTAAATATTACCTTTCATTTTTGTTTTTCCTTTCTTCACTTTTCCATCGTGTTTTATTTTCTTCTTCATCCACAGCCAAAGGTCACCAACGTGTGGCTGGTGAATCTGGCGATAGCAGACCTGATCTTCTGCTTCACACGAGTTTTTTCTCTCACTAAGAAGCTCTTCTTTGAGCACTGGCCTTTCGGCCTCTTCGTCTGCAAGTTCGATGCCTTCTTCAAATACACCAACATGTTCTGCTCTGTCTTTTTGCTGGCTGTGATCAGTCTGGATCGAGTGCTTTGTGTCTGTCAACCTGTCCTCACAAAGCGTCGTCGCACCCTGTGGGCAGCGAGGGTGGTGGCAGTCTGTATCTGGATAGCAGCGATCCTCTTCAGCATTCCTTACTTCATCCATCGCCAAGTCTATCTGGGCAAGAAGAACCTGAGTATGTGCTCTCTTCATCCAAAAGAGAACGCAGAAGGGTACAACAGCACCAAAGCTGCTCTCTACTCCATCCGCTTCCTGTGCGGCTTCATAATTCCCTTTATGGTGATTCTGGTCTGTTATATCTTGGCCGCTGTGGGAATCCGACGCACCCGCCTGTCAGGGAAGACCCGCCCTCTACGTATACTAGCATGTTTGGTCATTGCCTTCTTCCTGTGCTGGGCGCCTTACCACTGCCTCTTACTGGTGAAGATGGTGGACAGTAAATACGCTCTGTTCAAAATCTGGTTCCCTGTAGCAAAGGGTATTGCCTACTTCAACAGCTGTGTGAACCCACTGTTATACTTCTGCATGGGGCTAAAAGTCAGTGAGGGATTTAGACAGAGTCTGATAAGAATTTATAAAAGAGGCCTGGCAGATGACATAGACGGCCAGATGACTCACTCCACTGATCGCTCATTAGATTAAAGCTCAGGGTTGAAACACAGCAGTCTTGTAGTGGTAGGAAAGAGTCAGACAGCACTGACTAAAATTTAAGTTTCTTCCAATGATCCTGAAGTTCAGAAGAGCTACAACAAATCAACAAAAGAATACCTGAAACACAAAAGTACTACAGTGTTCAAAATCCAGATCTCAACCCAAATGATGTCTACAGGGCAGTCAACAACATAGTTATTGGACTAATGTAGGACTACTATCAGCAACCAGCCAACCTAGTAATGTCATATTCTGTTTTCTAACAAGATGGCACTGCCCATGCTCTAAAAACTGTATTTTAAATCACAGCCTCACAGAAAGTATTAAATTTGTGACATTTTGGGGGGAGAAGGCTCCGTGGTGTAAATTAGGCTATGTAGTGTTTTACGTCCACTTTAATGCACATCAAATGCCAAGTGAATAATCTCTTTCTCCTTTGGGTGGGCATGTCTGAAAGCAATCACTGAAATTTGTTTTTTGTTATTATTATTATTGTTTATTATTGCGCTGAGACTTTTTTTCCCATATCGGTTGTTATGGCTGTTCCTGCTGTAAAGTGTAAAGTGAATTCAAGTTTTCCTTCATTTTATCCTACTGTCACCAAGTGCTTGGTCATAGGGGGGTGTCTGACTGTTGGTTTTCTCTGTATTATTGTAGAGCTTTTACCTAAAGCACCTTCAAGTGCTCTGATTTTGCACTGAGGTACTAAGTGCTTCTTGCTTTTCGGAACACAACTTTTGTGTAATATTTTGTAATCTTTTTTTTGAGTAAAGATAATACTGTTTCAACGATGGATGTGTGTTCTGATCCAGTGAGAAAAAGACCCTTTAATTCACTCAAATAGCAAAGAATACTTAGATAATGTCTATAGGAAAGCACCAGACAACATTCAAGACATAACATTCTCGATTAATATTAATTTTTAAATTCTGTTGCAACATATTTCCTTTATCTTCTTTGTCTGCTGTAATTTTCCAAATGTTTTTTTTTATTAACTTTTTAACTCTCTGAGACTTTATTTTCTATTTTTTGTACCATAAATGAGTTCATATGCTCTTACGTTAAGGCTCTTGTCATCAAGAGAGTTAATTTTTTTTTTTTTTTTTTTTAAATAGGAAATGCTCACAGTGGCTGTGATTGAGTCCTGAGTACTTTAAAAAAAAATTAAACCTTTATTTATCAACTAAAAACTGTCCATTGCTACATCAAGCGATTAAAAAGGGCAGAAAAGACTGCGTGCACAGATAACACTACTACAAGGAGGAAAACACAATAGCAATGAATAAATGATATAAAGAAATTATTTTAATTATTATTAGTATATTATTATAGGAATCATAGTAAGTTGCACAAGAGGCCTACTGCGTCCTTTTATGCATTTCCGGCTTCCTTATCGCTACCATTTCTCCCTTCGCCTGCTCGTGTTTTGGGAGTGGTTTCGGCAGACAGGCTGGTACAGGTACAAGCTGGTACAGGTAAACGCTGGCGACGGCATCGGCTGTTTTCATAATCTCTGCAGAAGTTTAAATAAGGACTTATTTCCGGTTTATACTTCTGCAACATGAGCAATGATCGTTCTAAAATTAAGGATAAAGGAAAGATGAAGATACTTTTGTTGCTTCAGTTATGCTGTGATTTATTGGCAGGTAAGAAACGGCGATTTTAACAAAATCACATATTTCCTCAGCAGAGGATCTTGCGTTTAAAACTTGCAGCGAATTCTGTAAACACATCGCGCTTCTGAAATTCTGACCATAACCTGCTCCAAGTTAACATTGTGATTTAGACAGGTAGAAAGAGAGCTACTTTAGTGAACTCGCCCCTCGGACAAACCTGAAGTTTTTATCCCGGTGTTGTGCCAAAAAGTGATCGCCTGCCAAAAACTGATTGTCCGTATTTAAATTACTATAAATATCGTGTTGCTCTATACCATGTGAAACAAATGTATCCCTCATGAATGATATCAAGTCATCTTGAGGCACAGACAATATTCCCGTAAGAAAGTAGAAGCCGCAATCAGTTTTTGGCAGTGACTTTTATATAGCCTTTATTTATGCAGTTAAAAAAATCTCGTTGACATTAAAACTGTCTTTTTAAGAGTAATCTGTCCAAGAAGACAGCAGAAATATAACAATAATTCCGTAAAAATATTTTAAGTGGACAAAAAGGACCGGGTTGGTTATAATGTAAGTACAATTGTACACGGTAATTAAAAAACTGATCATTTCATATATTTTATAAGTAACCCCTTTGTAAACCCTGTTCACCGAAGTCTATTTACCAACAAACGTAAAGATATTACACATTAAAAAAGCACACGGAAACATTGGAAATCAGTTTTTCGCATCAGGCGATTTTTGGCACAACACCAGAACTGAGTTTTAGTTCCAGTTTTCCATAAGTGTTTAAAAACGTTTTGGCGTACACAGCTTTAAAAGTACATATTTAGAATATATTCTTGAAAGTTTCATGTCAGAAATAGCTTATTAAAGCAGCTTTACAACAAAGTTTCTAATTCGTTTACTTTGGATAGATGCTGATGTTGACACGTGCAAAGCAGATCAGCGATACTGGTCCTGTGCCCACGTTTTTATCAAAATAAAGGTTACACAGTATTGCTGTCAATGAGAATACTCCTATAGCTTGGTCATAATGAATGCATCATATTTCTGATGATGTTTGTATATTTTGTGCTTAATTCCTTAATATTATAAACACTGTTTGTCCTGCAGTGAAACACTCACTGAAGTATTTTGTCTGTGGATCTTCTGGAGTCCCAAATGTTCCGGAGTTTATTGGTGTAATGGTGTTTGACGGCATTCAGACAGGTTATTGTGACAGCAGCAATAAGACATTAAAACCACAACTGGACTGGGCAAAGAAAATATTACAAACTAATCCTGAGCAGCTGGAGTGGTACACGCAGAAGTGTTTCGAGGATCAGCCAAATGTCTTCAGAGGCCACATTTTTAGATGGAAGCAGCGTTTCAACCAAAGTGGAGGTGCAGTATTTTCTGTTACGCCTGATCTCAAATCCTGATAAATCATATACTTGATCAAAACTGAGTGGTTTAAAATGTGCATTTTGCAATACTTTATCTATTAAAAATAACTAGGTTCGTTTTTGAATTTAAATTTTGGATATACTAAGTTTTTCTGCTTTTTATTGTTTGCAAGAGATGAAATATTTATCAGATGACTCCTGCATTGAATCAGTTTTTGACACTTGAATAATATAAAGCGCATTACGTTATTATTAAAAACACTGACAGACTCAGAGTTATGTTCAAGGCCTGAATCAGGAACATTACATAAACCTCTGAAAATAACCACACACAGTTTACACTCTTCATCGTCCTTTGTCATCTCTGTTATTTTTCTCTCAGGTGTCCACGTCATACAGAGGATAAGTGGATGTGAATGGGATGAAAACACTGACAGTGTGACCGGAGTGTTGAAGTATGGCTATAACGGAGAAGGCTTTCTTGAATTTGACATGAAGACACTGACGTGGATCGCACTGAAACCAGAGGCTGACATGATCAAACTGAAATGGGATGCTGATCGGGTCAGAACAATAAAGAACAAAGACTTTCTCACTAAGATCTGTGCAAAGTGGCTGAAGATGTGGACAATGGGAAAAAATCCCTGCACAGGACAGGTAGAATCGCACAAGTCACAGTTCCATAGAATCACTTTGTTTATTTTATATTATTATATTTATTATTATTATTATTATTATTATTATTATTATTATTATTATTATTATTATTATTATTATCATCATTTTTAAAAGCAGAATATTTAGGCTGAGTTTTATTTACTGATTCAGAAGGTAACTCTAAAGGCTGGAATCACACAAAGCTAAGCTGCAACAACATTTTATTGATAATTGCAGTTCAACATTTTCATCAGTACCATCTTCAAACAAGATTTATAAATGACAGAAAAAACTCTAAATTTCCTAATCAGTCCTGCTAGCGAAGTAATGAAAAATAAGCAAACAAGTCCAGGTGACCGCCTTCTGCACTGGGAATAAGAAGAGAAAGATGAGCTCACCAGTGTTTCCAACTGCCTTCAATACAGAGGAATGCAAAAATTTACAATTTAATTTTGGTAAATTTGAGTGCAAAGTTGAAAAGTTCACGTTTTGCTCAAAAATGTAAAAAAATATGATGCCATGCACCTTTATAGTTATACATTAAATCCATGGATACCTGCTATAGCAGCTTTATCCTTTTTTCTACACACTTGTACATTCATAATAGATAATTGGTTATTTGCACGAGCAGAGATTTAAAGCAGAGAGGATTAAAACCCAAACACTAAAGACAAGTGAACTAACAAAACATGAGCTTTGAAAATTGATAAGAAAAAGCAGTGTAACTTAGCAAAGTCCACACAGGTGCTGCAAAAAAAAGGATGAAAAAGGATCAAAGGTGAAAGAAAGTGACAATTGTCAGAAGAAGAGACAAACCTGTCTCATCTCTCCTCCTCTCCTATGCTTTGAACTTAGACATCCTTGTACTGAGATGGATTTCTAGTTTGCAGGCAGGACAAAGAGGCACAAGTTAGAGAAATGAACAAACCCTCAAGAACAGTAATTTTCAAAATAAAACAGGAAGTGAAAACAAGGAATACAAGGATGCCAGCGCATAGACAAACTGCAGCTATAACAAATACTGTGGATATACAGACAGAGAGCTATTTCATTTTGCATTGTATTTATTTTGTAAGTAATTTTTTTTAACTTGCATAATAACAACAATTTATAACAACTGCGTTTTAGGCTTCTTTGCCCTTGCTTTTGTAAACCAAAGAAACACAGAAACATTTCTGTGATCTAATTTACATTTTTTTAAATGATTACTTTTTACTTTTACGTTAGTAAAAAAATACAGTCAACAGGGGATTTTGCATAATGTAATAACATCTTTCATGGAGTTGTTCCATAGCTTATCTGTGTTTTCCAGGCAGTTCTAATGGTTGTTGCTCATTCACCAACCCCCTTTTTTTTAGCTTCACATGCTGTTGAGAACTTCATATGAATGTTATATGTTTTGGTTGAAATAAAATATTTACATGAGCTGAACTAATGATTCTTTTTATTTAGTACTTTCTCTAGTTGAGCATTTAGCTTTATGTGGTACCCAGTGACCATATATCACTGTGTTTGGTTACATTTGGCTTAAAAGTATGTCATAATGCAGCTGCTAGAAAGCTGGAGACGGGCTCGAATGGCTCGCCTTATATGTTCCAATATGTTCCTATTTAATTTTCTTGTCTTGTTTCCTTTCCTTCTCTGCTTTGTTGACTTTACTTCTTTCATCCATTCTCAATCTCTCTCTTTCCCATCATCCCTCTGTCCAGTTCTTCCCTCAGTATCGCTCCTCCAGAAAACTCCCTCCTCTCCAGTCAGCTGCTACACTGCAGGTTTCTATCTTGACAGAGCCGTGATGTTCTGGAGAAAAGATGGAGATGAGATTCATGATGGTGTGGAAAAAGGAGATATCCTCCCAAACGATGATGGCACCTTCCAGATTATTGTTGATCTGAATGTTTCATCAGTCAAACCTGAAGACTGGTGGAGATACGAGTGTGTGTTTCAGTTCTTGAGTGGTGAGAACATCATCGTCACCAAACTGAAGGAAATAATGATCAGAACCAACTGGAGAGAAAACATACTTAGGACTGGCAGAGGTGAGTGAAGCTCATTTGATTCGTTTGCTGATATTGTGGATTGGCTAATGTAATGCTTGAATGTTTTGTCCTGAAGAATAGCTCTTACTATGGGAATAACTAATGGAGGTCATCACAGAAGAAAAAAAAAAGTTATTTTAATATTTTTTCACTGGTTAAATGCAACCCATTACTGCTCTTAACCTTCTTAAGAAAATATTTTTCAGAATTTGTTTAGACCATGTAAATGACAGTGATTTTTGGAATTTTATATTTCAATTTTTTTTCCAAAATGTCTATTTTTTATTATAATTTATAATAAAAAAAATGTCTATAGCCTAATCCACAAATACGGATTTGGGTACACCTATACTGACTGGGTATTGTGTTAGAAACAAAGGTACAACGAAGGTATGCAACATTGCTGACTCTGAATTCAGAAACACCTCGACTTCACCTAACACCTAACTTCAGAGCTGGGCCCTAATGTATGGCCCCGACTTTGGAACACAGGGCATGCTGCTAATGAGACGCTGGATAACAATAATGTCTCAGAGACATAATGTCTCAACTGACTGGCTCCAGGTGAGCATGGAGCCAGTCAGTTGTATTAGTTACTTCATCCTACAGGCATTGTCATACACCAGGAGGAACCCAGGATTCACTGCAGTAGTGTAGGGTCGGACAAACAGGGAGGCAAACAACATGGATATGCCTCCCCAGACCTGCACAGATCCACCAACAAACTGGCCACGAGGACAGTATTACAGACAGCATAATGTTCTCCACAGCTTCTCCAGACCCTTTCATGTCTGACACATTTGCTCAGAGTCAGCCTGTTCTCATTTGTCAAAATCACAGGGTGGACCTACTGATTCTGGTATTCTGGTAAATGCCATTCAGGCTCTGCAGTGCCGCACAGTGAGCACAGGACCCATTAGAGGATGTTAGACCCTTATAAAGTCCCCATGAAGTCTCTTTGTGATGTTTGGTCACAGACATTCACACCAGTGGACTGAAATGGTAAATGGACTGATTCTTATATAGTGCTTTTCTACTCTCCCAGAGTACTGAAAGCTGTATACATTCACCCATTCCCTTCTAAACACAAGTGCAAATTAAACTACATTCACACACATTCACACTCCGATGAACGCAACTTGGGGTTAGTATCTTGCCCAAGGATATTTGGTATGCAGACTGGGGAAGCCAAGGATCGAACCACCAACCTTCCGATCAGTAGCTGATCTGTCCCATGAGCCACAGCTGCCTGCTGGAGGTTATTTTATAGGGCTCATCCTGCTTCTCTTTGTACAAAGCTAAGGATGCAAAAACAAAAACATGCAAATGTACATGCAGTGTGTTTTTGGGGTTTTTTTTTGTTTTTTTATCTGTCAGAAGGTTCAATAAAGTCAAAGGAGCTTGCAAAGAAGAGCGACCATCTTTGAACAATTCAATTCAATTCAATTTTATTTATATAGCGCCAAATCACAACAAAAGTCGCCTCAAGGCGCTTCATAGATACAGAGAAAAACCCAACAATCATATGACCCCCTTATGAGCAAGCACTTTGGCGACAGTGGGAAGGAAAAACTCCCTTTTAACAGGAAGAAACCTCCGGCAGAACCAGGCTCAGGGAGGGGCGGCCATCTGCTGCGACCGGTTGGGGTGAGAGAAGGAAGACAGGATGAAAGACATGCTGTGGAAGAGAGACAGAGGTTAATAACAGATATGATTCAATGCAGAGAGGTCTATTAATACATAGTGAGTGAGAAAGGTGACTGGAAAGGAAAAACTCAATGCATCATGGGAATCCCCCGGCAGCCTACATCTATTGCAGCATAACTAAGGGAGGATTCAGGGTCACCTGGTCCAGCCCTAACTATATGCTTTAGCAAAAAGGAAAGTTTTAAGCCTAATCTTAAAAGTAGAGATAGTGTCTGTCTCCCGAATCCAAACTGGAAGCTGGTTCCACAGAAGAGGGGCCTGAAAACTGAAGGCTCTCCCTCCCATTCTACTTTTAAATACTCTAGGAACAACAAGTAGGCCTGCAGAGCGAAAGCGAAGTGCTCTAATAGGGTGATATGGTACTACAAGGTCATCAAGATAAGATGGGGCCTGATTATTTAAGACCTTGTATGTGAGGAGCAGGATTTTGAATTCAATTCTGGATTTAACAGGAAGCCAATGAAGGGAAGCCAAAACAGGAGAAATATGCTCTCTCTTTCTAGTCCCTGTCAGTACTCTTGCTGCAGCATTTTGGATTAGTTGAAGGCTTTTCAGCGAGTTTTTTGGACATCCTGATAATAATGAATTACAGTCGTCCAGCCTGGAAGTAATAAATGCATGAACTAGTTTTTCAGCGTCACTCTGAGACAGGATATTTCTAATTTTAGAGATGTTACGCAAATGGAAGAAAGCAGTCTTACATATTTGTTTAATATGTGCATTGAAGGACATGTCCTGGTCAAAAATGACTCCAAGGTTCCTCACCGCGTTACTGGAGGCCAAGGTAATGCCATCCAGAGTAAGAATCTGGTTAGATACCATATTTCTAAGATTTTCAGGGCCGAGTACAATAACCTCAGTTTTATCTGAATTAAGAAGCAGAAAGTTAGCGGCCATCCAGGTCTTTATGTCTTTAAGACATTCCTGCAGTTTAACTAATTGGTGTGTGTTATCTGGCTTCATGGACAGATAGAGCTGGGTGTCATCAGCATAGCAGTGTAAATGTATGCTATGTCTTCTAATGATGCTGCCTAAGGGAAGCATGTATAATGTAAACAGAATTGGTCCTAGCACTGAACCCTGTGGAACTCCATAATTAACCTCAGTGTGTGAAGAGGACTCTCCATTTACATGCACAAACTGGAGTCTATTAGATAGATATGATACAAACCACTGCAGCACAGTACCTGTAATACCTACAGCATGTTCTAATCGCTCTAATAGGATATTATGGTCGACAGTATCGAATGCTGCACTAAGGTCTAGCAGGACAAGCACAGAGATGAGTCCACTGTCAGAGGCCATAAGAAGATCATTTGTAACCTTCACTAAAGCTGTTTCTGTGCTGTGATGAGCTCTGAAACCTTACTGAAACTCTTCAAATAAACCATTCCTCTGCAGATGATCTGTTAGCTGTTTGACAACTACTCTTTCAAGGATTTTTGATATGAAAGGAAGGTTGGAGATTGGCCTATAATTAGCTAAGACTGCTGGGTCTAGAGATGGCTTTTTGAGTAAAGGTTTAACTACAGCCAGCTTGAAGGCCTGTGGTACATAGCCGATCATTAGAGATAGGTTGATCATATTTAAGATCGAAGAATTAATTAATGGCAGGACTTCTTTGAGCAGTTTTGTAGGAATGGGGTCTAAAAGACACGTTGATGGTTTGGAGGAAGTAATTATTGAAGTTAACTCAGAAAGATCAATTGGAGAAAAAGAGTCTAACTTAACATCAATGGTACTAAGAGTAGCTGTAGATAATATTACATCTGTGGGATGATTACTGGTAATTTTTTCTCTAATGATAAAAATTTTATTTGTGAAGAAGTTCATGAAGTCATTACTAGTTAACGTTAAAGGGATGGTTGGCTCAAAAGAGCTCTGACTTTTTGTCAGCCTGGCTACAGTGCTGAAGAGAAACCTGGGGTTGTTCTTATTTACTTCAATCAGTGACGAATAGTAAGATGTTCTGGCTTTGCAGAGGGCTTTCTTATAAGGCGGGGGTTTACGACACCAACTTTCTGCCATCTATAATCCAGTTTTGAGTTCCCTCCCCAGATGCCTTAACGCCCACTCACATCCATCCTGGGCCATCTGACCTCAGGAATTCGCATGATAAGGTGGGGCCAGGTTTCACAATGAGCTCACCCAAAACCCTGGCTGATTGTGACCCACACCCATTTTCACACCTTGGCTCAGGCGATTAGAGGATTTCTTTGGGGGGAAACTCCCACTAGGTTTAAATCTGGGACTCTCCACCATTTGACCTTAGAACTGAAGAAGCTTCTCGGATGAGAGGTGAAACATCTTCAAGCAACTTAAAGAAGTCCAGACGCTTTTCTTTGCAAGCTCCTTTGACGACGATGACCTGGATGACTGAGAACCTTCACAGACAAGGTTCAATAAACACTTCAATTAATGGATCAGGCTTTACATGTTTACAAACCTTCTATATCCCTGTAGAGCTCTCCTGGAGTAACTGACTAGCAGGCTGGTAAAACTGTTATTCCAGCTTATGTGTGTGGGGGGCATTGATGTGCATGCAACTTCAAAAAGCTGTGAGTTAACTTTCAAAAGGTTCTGTGTTTTTGTGTAATATCACTACTGATTTTCCTAAGTTCGGCCTCTGACCTGCCCTCCTTACAATAATAATTAAAAAGACTAAAACTGAAACACAACATTTTCAAACAATAAAAACTCTGCAAACATAATGAAACTGAACAGAGTTAATAAATAAACAAAAATGGAAACTAATTAGAAAATACAAAACTAATAACTCTGGTAGCATCCAGGTGTTGCCTCATTCTGCCAGCAGTGAGGCTGACCCCAGCTGAATGCAAAAACTTGGATAAGGAGGAAACACTCCTGTTTGCCCCTCTATGGCACCTGTTGTTCATTTCATTACCATCAAAGCAGCTGAAACTGAATAACACCCATCTCCGCTGCTTAAATGACCACATCAGAGGGTCAGAGGGTCAGAGGGCCCGGTGGCGCCAGTGTCCGGCAGCCTCGCTTCTGTCAGTGAGCCCCAGGGCAGCTGTGGCTACAATGTAGCTGCCACCACCAGTGTGTTGATGTGTGAATGGGTGAATGACTGAATGTAGTGTAAAGCGCTTTGGGTTCCTTAGGGACTGAGTAAAGCGCTATACAAATACAGGCCATTTACCAATTTACATCAATATCTCAGAAGTTTAACTGACATGATGCTCTGATTAAAAAATGTTCACTTCCCTTCAACAATTAAGCCTGTGATCTATAGATTAACCAGATGAATACTGCAGGATGGGTGGATTTTCTTTCTATTCTAACATCTTGTTTTTGTTCTCATCATCGTTGCTGCTGCTGGATTTGCTGTTTACAAAAAGAAGAAAGGTGAGAGATTCAGAAGCAACAGTGCGAAGCTCAGTTACATTATTTCTGTATTACTGTCTATATTAAACATGGTTATCCTGAATTTAAGTACGACTTTATTGTTTGTTATTTGTATTTTCCGCTTTGGTCTGACAGTTTGGATTTAAAACATTATTTGTGTAACCGATATTTTTTTTCTTTGGCTTTAACAGTTCCTGACAACAATGCTGAACAGATTCAACTGAATCAGGTTAAATAGACAAACGCAGGACTCTGCACTCTGTTTTTTTTAATTTTGTTATATGAACTTGACTTTTGTTTACTTTTTAATTGTTTTATTTAAAAAAAGAAGTTCAAATGTTTACAATACATTTAGGCATTTTCATTTTTGTCTACGAGTCTCTTTATCATTACAGCTAAAACTGTTTTGTTCTGTTCTAAACTTTTGTAGGGACAACAAATTTGTTAGAGTGGTGCTGTCTTTCTATTTCTGTTTCTTTAGAAACTTCAAAGCTTCATTTTCTATTGATTGTTGTGTTTTAAATGTGAGATTCTGTGTCATGTGATACCAGTGATATGTTTCTCAGAACATTTTGATTTATCAAAACTGTTAAAGCTGCTCTCTATGTTTGAGTGCAGTCAGTGAAAAGAAATCCACAAAAAGAGATTTTTGTGTGTAGTTTCATATATTGCCCTCTGTTATTATTATATTTGATTTAAGTTTTGTTATTAAATATGTTTTGTCATATTAAAGTTATCCGTTTAAGCTTCAGTCTGTTTAACTTTATGGACGTTTTGTTTGTTTGAATGTTTGTTTGTGTTTCATGGGAAAAAGAAAAAAAGAATCTCATATTTTATTTAGATTTTTTTCGAATTGATTTTCTCAGCTACATAAACAGGATCTATCTTATGTATTATAATCATTGATGTCAAAATAAAATCGAAATAAGTAAAGTCCAACAGAGGGAAGAGTGTGCCGTTCTTACAATTATAGGTGATTTATTTTCTCAAACTTCTCAAGAAGCGGCAACAACATCTGTAAATTATGGAGACTGCAATGTGTCATTCATTCTGTTGGTCCCTAATGTGCATACTGGGGTAATATTTAGGAAGAAAAGTGAAAAATAAAATCAATTAATAGAAAACGAAATACTATATTTACAAGGTCACACAATATTAGAATATCAGTTACTCAATATGCCAATAATTTTTCAAAGACAAAAATTATAATCCAGTTGGCTGGAAACAAATATTAATAAATAACATGATTAATAATTATTACATAAATTATACAGTGAATAAAAAAATAAATGAAAGAACTAGTTGCCTTCGTTTGATAGAGCTGCATGTTAAACGTACGGAAAGAGTTCAGGGCTACCGGCAGGCCCGCAGGCACGTCGCTGCATCCCCCTCTGGCTTCAGCTCCGTGGCTGCTCTGTGACCCCACGTCTGGGTCTCTCCTCAGTTCTTTCCAGGAGGGTGGCACAGTGGTCCTCCTTGGGCACTCGTGCTGTGGGGGCCTCTGGATGTCTGGGGCCTGAATCTCCTCCATGCCTGCTTCATGCCTGGGGGACGGAGCTGTGGCTCCCCACACCCTACACTGTATTTAAGCCCTGTGTTTCAGTTTGTCGGTGTCGCGATCTACCGTTTTCTATGCTGTGCGTTCTGTCTGCTTGCCTGAGTTTATTTGGAGTCTCAGTTTTGTTACCTTTTTTGAGTTCAGCATTAAAGCTGTATTTAAGTTCACCTTAAAGTCTCCGAGTGTCTGCACATTGGGTCCTCCTACTACCACTCCTGCCTGTACACAGCCTTCACATAACAGAGACAGAGCAATTATGAAGATTTAATCAGATATTTATGCATCCACATAATTAAATTTTTGTTTTATAATTCAATTTTTGTATTTAATGTCTTGCATTACCCTCGATTTAGACAGAACTTATTTTCAGGAGTGATGTTTGTTGTTTTCAAATGAGCCTAAACTCACACAACAGAGGTTTAGAACAGAGACAAACACAGTCAGCAACAGAGCAAAGGATAAAAGTTTGCTTCTTTTATTTTGTTGTGCATGTTATCTCTGTGTATAATAGTTAAGGTCTTATCAAAATAAAGGTTCAAAAATATTTAAACAACTCTCTATGCAGGGCACAGTACCGTATATGTTTACATCATAATGAATAAATAGCTGGTTAGAAGGAAACAGACCTTGTAAAAACTTTGAACATGTGCCAAAAAACACAAAAACAGAAACAGATTTTAACTCTTCGCACACACTTAATACGCTTATTAAATAATTTTTTTTAAATATCATTATCAATATCATCACCCAGATGTTAGTGAAGTCACATCCTTGCAGCTTCAAACAGATCATTTTGGCCATTGCTGATTGAGGAGTGGACAGAGAAATGAGGCACTTTATGCTAACTACACAATTTAGGCCCATCCTAAAGCATACCCTAGTTTCTGAATGAGCGTCATGTTGTAACACTTGAAATTAGTGACTGAGATTATAAACTCATCAGAAAACTGTTTACTGAGATCAAAATGTAAAGCAGCTGTTTGGCTGTCCTCCATACAGTCAGATAACTCTCCCACTTTGCACTGGTTTAACGCTTTGCATTTGCATTGTTCTTCAAACCTGAAAGCTGCATCTTTCTATGCATACTGTATGTTCAGCTAATGAAAGCTGGTGGGTCATCAGCACTCTCCAAATGAAAATATTTCCCTTTCTGGGAAAATGTGATGAAACTCGGTGTTCTTCTCACCGTCACTGCTCCCCTGCTAAGACAAACAGAGAACAGAAAATGAAATGTCTCCTGTTACAGTAAACAGAGTATCAGTTACTAACAAAGTAAAAACAAGTTGCGGCATTTTATTAACATTACTCACTGTTTGTAAGCTGGAACCCTGAAATACAGACAGAATAATGAAAAACAAAATGATTAACATGACAGAGTTTAGCAAAGCCAAATTATCAAATAACTCACTAAAAATATCACCAAAAATATCATGTAAGTACATATAACTACAACGTGCATAAATTCCAAATTCATTATTGGAGTAAAATCTGCTGTAATCTCACCATTGTTGTTTCTTCTCCAGATGAAGAAACCAAAGACTGCCAGGAGGAGTAAAGCTCCTCCAACACCTCCAACAACAGGACCAACAGGAAACACTGAGGGAGAAACTGAAAAGGTCCAAAATGTAAGATCATTCACACTGCTGCCAAACCAAGCTGCTGTTTCCAGTGTTAATGCATCACTTCTGAACATTGTATGTGGTTAAGAAGAACATTTTCTTCTTCAATGGTGTGGTTCATGAGATCTGTAGTGGCCAGATCTCAGTTTGGATCATAAAGAAAGAAAATTTGTGCTTAGGATGGTTTACAATGTAAAAGCAGACACTGTAAATACTGCTTCAGCCTGATTTAATTATGCATTTTTGGCTTTTTTGTTATCAAACTTCTCCTTAGCACCATTCTTCTATACATGGTTATATGATGAGGTTGTACAATATTTGGTGTTCATTATATTGGTTCATGCCTACGATCAGATTTGGCACATTTGAGAAACTTTAGCAGATTAAACTCCCTTTCATCCTAATTAATGTCTCCATTGTTTCCTCTGACACTGTGCAAAATATTTTACATTACATATAGTTGTAATTTCTTGACATTAAAATGACATCACTAATGAATTTCTGTTGACTCAAGAATTTCATGCAGACATTTGTTTCAGAGTTTGTTTGTTTTTTAAATATGATGGTGTTGTAAACTTTGAGATACAGAACTTAATTCCTGAGCCTTTCTCACCCCAGTTTGTCCGGATCGCTGTCTTGTCCAGTTTGGTGATGATGTCTTCCTTAACATCAGAGAGCTGAAACACACAGTCGTACCTCCTCCAGTCCTCTGGCTTGATTGATGAAACATTCAGCTCAACGCTCATCTGGAAGCTCCCGTCGTGGTTGGGGAGGATCTGTCCTTTGTCCACACCATCATGAAACTCCTCTTCATCTTTCCTCCAGAACATTCTTGCTCTGTGAGGGTAGAAACCTGTAGCGTGGCAGCTGACTACAGATGAAGGACTCCTCTGGAGGAGAGAAACTGAGGGAAGAACTGTAAAGCAAATGAGTCTTAACTGAGACAGATGTTTTGAATAGATGTCATGGGATATTTTTGTCATTTTCACTGGAATGTTATTGTGGATTAGAGATACAATGGGTACATGACATATGTCTGCACAGACTAAGAAATATAATCCTACCTGATCTCTGCAGAAAGCTTCTCCCATATTTCACATACTTCTTCAGCCAGTCAGGGCACCTGTTGATGTAGTAGTTCTTGTTGTGTTCTAATCGAGCTTTTTCAGCATCCCATTTCAGTTTTGTAATGACAGCCTGTGGTTTGGGAGCGATCCATGTTAGTGTTTGCAGGTCCAATGCTATGAAGTCCTCACCATTGTAACCGTACTGATTAAAACCTTTAATTCCTTCAGTCTCATCATCCCATTCACAGCCATTCATCCTCTGTAAGACGTAAGGACCTGTAAGGAGAGATTGAAGCAGAGCCAAATGTCATAAGTTGATTATCATAGGTGGATTAAATTAGTTTTTGACTAATATAATCATTACAATATACATATATCGGGCAGGAGAACAATAAAGAAAATGCTGAGCAGTTCTAGACTACATGGGACACTGTGAGGTTGTCACAGACACTTAGATGGAGATTTTAGTTAATGGCAAAGGCATAAACAGAATCAGAGCCACTCTTGGGCAAGAATGGCATTGCATAATGTAAATCCATACAGCAGTAAATAATCTAATAAAACTACCAGAACTTCTCCATGAATATCTAAACAAAAAATATGTTTTGTTATTTGGACTTGGACAGATTTGAGATAAACAAAACATAACAAAAAAAGTCATATCTCTTGTGATTTATTTTATTTTTCTTAAAAAATGTGTTAATGAATGCATGCATGTGTTTGCATGTGGTTACACTGACTACTACATTGTACTACACCAAAGTGACAAAACACCTGAGAGAAGCATATCTGCTAAGTCCTAAAATAATGACAGCAAGATAAAGTTAAACATGGACGTACACATAGAATATATATGTCATTATCTTTTTACCTCTAGTCTGGTTTAAGCGTTGCTTCAAGCTATCAATGTTGGCTCTGAAGACCTGCTGATTTCCAAAACACTTCTCAGAATACCAGTCCAGGTGCTGAGGGTCGTCTTTTACTAGTTTTTTCATCCAGTCCTGTGTGGGTTCGGCTGTCCTGGTGTTGCTGTCACAGTAACCCACCTGAACTCCATTAACCAAAGCAGAAGCCACAAACTCCGGGAAGTCTGGGAGTCCAGACGTGGCAGTGAGGAAATATTTCAGGGAGTATTTCACTGTGAGGAGAGAAATTTTTAAGTTTCGAGATACATTTTAGAAGTGTTTTTAAAGCTGTTTTATCACAGTGGGTTACTAAAGAACATGTTATAAACCTAATATTTTTGTCATTTTTACTCATGTAAAATAAAGATTGTACATTAACAAAGAGAATCAAATGAAAGGGAAAAATTGTATTTGTTATTTACGCCATTTTCCACTTAGACTATGTTTTATGAGACAGCAAAAATTGTTCATTAGTTACATACTATACTTATGCACAGTTACAGTATTTTTCCATGAGTGCTGAAACTACCCATTTCACTCTCTCAGTGAGGATCTGTATGTTCATTTCACCCTTTATTTCTTTTCAGTTCTTCTTCTTATTTACTCCAATCCAACATTATTTTTAGACCACTTTAAAAACAACATGGCTGACTGAAGTACTTTCCAGTGAAAAACAATGATAAAAGTTTAAAAAAAAATACATTAAACACACAAAGAAAATTAAATAACAATAAAATAAATAAATACATGAAAAAAGATTTTAAAAAATGAATAAATAACTTGTAAAACATGAATAAAATAAATAGATATTAAAATATGAAATAAATAAAATTAACAAAGTAAAGAAGATTAAAAGTAACCAAAAACTGACTAAGACTACAAACTCTGGTACTACTCCTAGAACGCCTTGGCAAAAGAGTTTGTTTTTAAAAGTGATTTAAAAATTGCAAGTGTTGGGTCCACCCTAATATGGAGGCGCAACTTATTCCATCATTTGCAAGCCACAACAGCAAAGGCTCGGTCCCCCTGGCGTTTCAGTCTCAACATGGGAACAACAAGGAGTGACTGGTTTATTGATAATCTTGTCTTGTAATTTGGTTAATCTTGTATAATTTCTGTTTTATTAGATTAATTTCGAATTTCAGCTCTGTCATTGCCAAATTTCACGTGTACATTGAAAATAATAGGTAATAGATATAAATATAAAAATAGTATTTCATAAATAAATAAATAATAGAAATAAATAAACAAATGAACACACACAAACAAGAGAAGTCTATAGAGCTGTGTTTGGCACAACAGTGCATTCGGATGATAATTCTGCAAAAGGGGGGAAAGAATTTTTTATTTTTTTTTTTATTTTGCAGCACGGTGGTTAGCACTGTTGCCGCACAGCAAGAAGGTCCTGAGTTCAATTCCACCATCAGGCCGGGGTCTTTCTGTGTGGAGTTTGCATGTTCTCCCCGTGTTTGCGTGGGTTCTCTCCGGGTACTCCGGAGACATGCAGCTTGTGGGGATAGGTTAATTGGATAATCCAAATTGCCACTAGGTGTGAATGTGTGAATGAATGTGAGTGTGAATGGTTGTCTGTCCTTGTGTGTTAGCCCTGCGACAGACTGGCGAACTGTCCAGGGTGTACCCTGCCTCTCGCCCTATGACAGCTGGGATAGGCTCCAGCGACCCTGAAAAGGATAAGCGGATGGATGGATTTTTTATTTAAATTTAATTAATCTGATTTGCTTCTAAGACAAACGCAACATTTTTAAAGCAAAGTAACTTTAAAACGCTCGCTTTAAAAGTGAAAGTAAAACTTCCACAGCTTGTTGCTACACAGGATAGTAACCAAATACAGACAATGTAATCAAATCAAACAACCCTTCCAACAATCCCTGCAGAAAGTAACAGTAAGAGTTACGATGTGATCTTGCCTGAAGACGCAGTGTTACAGAAGAGGAGCAGTGCAAGCAACTTCATTTTGTTCTGGAAATCCTGGAGCTCAAACCTTTGTCAGCAGATTTGAAACATGCTTCGTCCTCAACCTGTGGAATGTGGGCGTGTCAGACTGAAGTCTCACTGTCCTCATGAGGAAGCTACCACTACATCAACTATCACAACCAAAGTTCCCACGCATTTAAATAGAAATATCTAATCACAAACTGTTGAAACAAAAGACTATTCAGTCAAAACCGTTTCAGCTATCAGAATTGTAGTGTATATACATATAAGGTATACTTTCTGATACACAGTGTATTGGCGAGACAGAGCAATTATGAAGATTTAATCAGATATTTATGCATCCACATAATTTCATTTTTGTTTTATAATTCAATTTTTGTATTTAATGTCTTGCATTACCCTCGATTTAGACAGAACTTATTTTCAGGATTGATGTGTGTTGTTTTCAAATGAGCCTAAACTCACACAACAGAGGTTTAGAACAGAGACAAACACAGTCAGCAACAGAGCAAAGGATAAAAGTTTGCTTCTTTTATTTTGTTGTGCATGTTATCTCTGTGTATAATAATTAAGTTCTTATCAAAATAAAGGTTCAAAAATATTTAAACAATCATGTGCAACTCTCTATGCAGGGCACAGTACCATATATGTTTACATCATATTGAATAAATAGCTGGTTAGAAGGAAACAGACCTTGTAAAAACTCTGAACATGTACCAAAAAACACAGAAAACAAAAATGGATTTTAACTCTTCTCACACACTTAATATGCTTATTAAATAATTTTTTTTAAATATCATTATCAATATCATCACCCAGATGTTAGTGAAGTCACATCATTGCAGCTTCAAACGGAGCGTTTTGGCCATTGCTGATTGAGGAGTGGACAGAGAAATGAGGCACTTTATGCTAACTACACAATTTAGGCCCATCCTAAAGCATACCCTAGTTTCTGAACGAGCGTCATGTTGTAACACTTGAAATTAGTGACTGAGATTATAAACTCATCAGAAAACTGTTTACTGAGATCAAAATGTAAAGCAGCTGTTTGGCTGTCCTCCATACAGTCAGATAACTCTCCCACTTTGCACTGGTTTAACGCTTTGCATTTGCATTGTTCTTCAAACCTGAAAGCTGCATCTTTCTATGCATACTGTATGTTCAGCTAATGAAAGCTGGTGGGTCATCAGCACTCTCCAAATGAAAATATTTCCCTTTCTGGGAAAATGTGATGAAACTCGGTGTTCTTCTCACCGTCACTGCTCCCCTGCTAAGACAAACAGAGAACAGAAAATGAAATGTCTCCTGTTACAGTAAACAGAGTATCAGTTACTAACAAAGTAAAAACAAGTTGCGGCATTTTATTAATATTACTCACTGTTTGTAAGCTGGAACCCTGAAATACAGACAGAATAATGAAAAACAAAATGATTAACATGACAGAGTTTAGCAAAGCCAAATTATCAAATAACTCACTAAAAATATCACCAAAAATATCATGTAAGTACATATAACTACAAGGTGCATAAATTCCAAATTCATTATTGGAGTAAAATCTGCTGTAATCTCACCATTGTTGTTTCTTCTCCAGATGAAGAAACCAAAGACTGCCAGGAGGAGTAAAGCTCCTCCAACACCTCCAACAACAGGACCAACAGGAAACACTGAGGGAGAAACTGAAAAGGTCCAAAATGTAAGATCATTCACACTGCTGCCAAACCAAGCTGCTGTTTCCAGTGTTAATGCATCACTTCTGAACATTGTATGTGGTTAAGAAGAACATTTTCTTCTTTAATGGTGTGGTTCATGAGATCTGTAGTGGCCAGATCTCAGTTTGGATCATAAAGAAGAAAAATAGTGTTTGTGTTTAGGATGGTTTACAATGTAAAAGCAGACACTGTAAATACTGCTTCAGCCTGATTTAATTATGCATTTTTGGCTTTTTTGTTATCAAACTTCTCCTTAGCACCATTCTTCTATACATGGTTATATGATGAGGTTGTACAATATTTGGTGTTCATTATATTGGTTCATGCCTACGATCAGATTTGGCACGTTTGAGAAACTTTAGCAGATTAAACTCCCTTTCATCCTAATTAATGTCTCCATTGTTTCCTCTGACACTGTGCAAAATATTTTACATAACATACAGTTGTAATTTATTGACATTAAAATGACATCACTAATGAATTTCTGTTGACTCAAGAATTTCATGCAGACATTTATTTCAGAGTTTGTTTGTTTTTTTAAATATGATGGTGTTGTAAACTTTGAGATACAGAACTTAATTCCTGAGCCTTTCTCACCCCAGTTTGTCCGGATCGCTGTCTTGTCCAGTTTGGTGATGATGTCTTCCTTAACATCAGAGAGCTGAAACACACAGTCGTACCTCCTCCAGTCCTCTGGCTTGATTGATGAAACATTCAGCTCAACGCTCATCTGGAAGCTCCCGTCGTGGTTGGGGAGGATCTCTCCATGCTCCACACCCTCATGAATTTCCTCTTCACCTCTCCGCCAGAACATCATGGCTCTCTCTGGGTAGAAACCTGTAGCATGGCAGCTGACTAGAGAGGAGGGAGTCCTCTGGAGGAGAGAAACTGAGGGAAGAACTGGGAAAAGATAAAAACAAAATAGGGAGAGAGGCTTTATCTGGGACAGCTGATAGTCATTGATGAAATGCTTGTCTATGCACTGGTTCATTTTCCTTGAAATGGTGCTGTAGAATAGAAACAGAAAGGGAAGCTTTTGCAACGAAATATAATAGCATATGTAATTCTACCTGTTCTCTGCAGAAAGCTCCGCCCATATTTCACATACTTCTTCAGCCAGTCGGGGCACCTGTTGATGTAGTAGTTCTTGTTGTGCTCTAATCTGGGTTTTTCAGTATCCCACTGCAGTTTCGTGACGACAGCCTGTGGCTTAGGAGCAATCCATGTTAGTGTCTGCAGGTCCAACGCTATGAAGTCTTCCCCATCATAACCATACTGATTAAAGCCTGTGATTTTATCAGTCTCATCGTCCCATTCACAGCCATTCATCCTCTGAAAAATGTGAACACCTGACAGGGAGAGAGAGAGAGAATGCAGAGCCAGTAAAGTTGTGGATGGTTAAAGATGATCAGAAAAGTAAATCCTGCTGCGAGTCGTCAATATTTATCATCAAAACAACACCCGCATCATAAGAGGAAAAGAAATTCTCATCTTTATTATTCTTGTCC
Organism: Aulonocara sp. 'chitande type north' Nkhata Bay; assembly: GCF_057382095.1. NCBI lineage: Eukaryota > Metazoa > Chordata > Actinopteri > Cichliformes > Cichlidae > Aulonocara > Aulonocara sp. 'chitande type north' Nkhata Bay. Next base: position 6,233,874 of record NC_141364.1, on the reverse strand, counting down.
TTGGAAGTAACCATTTACTTCAGCTACTGTTGATGTACACAGTGACAGCGACCTTGTATATGGCAGGGATTTTTCTTGCCATCCCTCTAACAGAGCAAATTAAATTAGGTCAGTAATTTATTCTGGTCACTAGAACAGAGTAAATATCTTACTTGTAATTTTACTTATGTGGTAGACTGAGTGTTTTAGGTGTGTAAATGAAAACCTCCAAATAAAATGAAATAAATTATGATGGGAGGATGTAAGTCTCGCTGTGTGTGTGTGAATGAAAAGAGCAACATTTTAGGTAAAGGGTGATATTAGTGTACCTGCAGTTTGGTTTAAGCGCTTCTTCAAACTATTAATATTGGCTCTGAAGACCTGCTGATTCCCAGAGCACTTCTGCGTGTACCACTCCAAGTGCTGAGGATCTTTTTTTATTAACTCCTGCATCCAGTCCAGTTTGGGTTCAGCTCTCCTGATGCTGCTGTCGCAGTAGCCCACTAAAACCCCATCAACTAAAGCCGCACCAACAAATTCTGGGAAGTCTGAGATCCCAGAGGAAGCAGTGATGAAATATTTCAGGGAGTGTTTCACTGTTGAGGAAAACATGCCATTAATGAATTTATTTACAATGTAATTTTACTAATAATTCAATATTTATTGCTCTTAAAAAATTCCTTCTCGTGAATTTTAAGCTAATTTCATCTTAAGTCAAATCTATCATATCTGTATTATATACTTCTATCTCCTTTTTTATAGGACTGTCTCAGGTTAAAATAGCAGATTGTCGCTTTGTTGGCTACACTGCCCCCCAGTGTTTAAATATGGTATATATAATAACCATATTATATATACCATATATATAGTATATAATAACAAATGATGTACTAATATTCTAATTTAAACTCAATAGTAGTAGCAGCCGTATCACAAGAAGGAGTAGCAGTACTATTTGTTGCTGATATACAACTAATTTAGTTACATTAATGGGAACTGTGTGTGACGATATCAACGGGTTGACAATGTCAGCAGTTTTTCCTCGTGATAACTGCGGATTAAATATCAATAATATTAACTAAATTAGGAGGAGATGTTTCAGCAGTGCATTTATGAGCCATTCCTAACTTCCTCCTACGTGTAAATAATTGTAATTTAGGAGATGATAAAATTAAAGACGAAAGTAAAACTAAAAACGCAGCATCAGAGTACCGTTATACAGGAAGAAAGGACAATAACAGCTGTTGCAGCACAGACGTGCTTTACAGAAATAAAAAGGGATGATTTTACCTGCAGATGAAACGTGACAGGAGAGGAGAAAAAAACACAGGCTGTTCATCCTGTTTGTATAAATAAGATGGGTCCTAAAACAGGCCGCTGATAAGAAATGTGAAGAGAGAAACTGGGGGTGTGAAAGCGTCTCTGACCAATAACGTATCATTTAGATGAGGGCAGAACACACCGGCCGACCAGTCATAACTTATCGTGCTGAGTGCGAAAGTGAAGCACTGCATAATAAGCTGGGGGGGGGGGGGTTCTGGGTATTTTTTTCTTTTTCTTTTTCTTTTAGGATTCAGCAGTTGAGCTTTTCTGCCAATTTTACCACATCTGCCTTTTATTTCAAAAACTCGTTAAAATAGGTCAGCATATGTCAGGGATGTGTCTTACTGTAAGTAACTTTTAGGACCTAAATGACAAAAGCATTGTCCTCCTGATTAAAAATGTAGATTTTTTTGAAATTTATCTTCAATTAATTACTTTTTAAAAAAATGCGATTTATAATGCAGTAATGACTGCTTCATCAAACGATCATTATCATTGGATTTAAAGCAACTTCTTTTTATGTTCCGCTTTTAAATAAAAGTTATCTGACAATTAATAAAATATAAATGTGTATAATCTTATTATTGTTGTTGTTGTTGTTTATTTATGTCGTGATAGACTCCCTCTCTATCATAAAAAAAAGTCTCCTTCCTTTACATAAATAAACAAACCTTCAGTTAATCGAGTCACGATGTTTATATCCTCCTTGTCTCCGGGTTGGTGCTGTCGGTATCACATATCTCGCGATAATTTGGTTATCTCCTTTAAATGAGAAGAAATTGTACTCTTTTTATTTTGAGTTAAACGTTTTAATATGCCACTATAATGCTTTAAAAAGGCAATAAAATATAATTGAATCTAAGTAGTGAGTAAAAAGGTGTCTCAAAAGCACCACGAAAGGAGGAGGTAGACTTTGAATGGAACGCGTTCCCGCGAGGTTTCGTTTAGTTTAGTTGAGTAAATGCCACGTCTTATTCTCAGCCACCAGCATCATCAACGTAGGCAGAAATATTGGTAGTTCTGAGCCCAGGACAGATCAAGTTATCAAGTGGCCGACACTCGGTGATATCTGGCACGATCTGGTAAGATTTTAATCTTTATATTTTTCTGTTATGTTGCATTCAGACATGTTGCTTCTGCTGCAGCAACATGCTAGCAAGTTTAGTAACTAGCTAGCTAGCCAGCTAGCAGACTTTCCTAACAGCTAATTGAAACCTGCGGTCAGTGGTCCTCTTTGAGCGGCTTTTGCTGTTTACTTTGAGATTAAAGTTGATGCTCTCCACAGGGATTATCCACGTTCACCCACCAAACAGTGAGCAAATAAACAATCACAAGAGAAGACAAAGCTAGCTCAATCAAAGTCAGATTACCTTCACTTCATTGTATCGTCACAGCTAAAATGATACGGCTGCAAGCACACATCAGCAGATGCTGGTGCACATACATACACATGCAGCGATGTATTACAGTATTATATCAAAGCAAACCAGCTAAAAGCACAAAAAACACAAGCTACAAAGTTTGCTTTTTGATTTGAAGAGCTTCAGTCTGGAGTCACAGCAGTGGACAGTTGCAACGGCTTCATGCAAACTCTGATGTATTAAGGATAATTCGCTGTTGTCTTGATCAGTTCACTGATCAATCGCCACATTTGGTGCGGATCCCATTTCTTACTGGAAATGCGTCCTAAGACGCACGGAATGACATACGTAGTCATATATTAATAGGTTAGGCTTATTAAGGCTTATTTTTTTGACGTCTCATATCTTGGCGAATAGCTCGAATCCTGCATTTAAAGAAAGTGCTCGTTTCTGCAGTAACTTGTTGCACTGTCTGTACATGCGTAGTTTCTAATTTCCTCTTGAAATACCTTGGATGTCACACAAACTGTTAGGGCCAAAGATTGATTCTGACTCATATTCTGTTCTTCTTGTGATTTTTAAACTCACCATGAACAGAACGTGATCCTAAAATATGGCTAGATGTTTACTGATTAAATAAAGATAACATTGAGGACTATGCTCAATAACTTGTTGCACTGTCTGTACATGCGTAGACAGTGCAACAAAGAGTGACTGGGGATTTGTGCTTCAGCAGGAAACCTACGTCATAACCACAAACCCCTCTGAACCCTATGCTATAACCTACAACATAACCAAACATGCACCTAACTACACATCGGCTCTACGCAGCGCACAACTGTTTTAACTGTCCTGTTGAGTACAGTCAATTCCTTCATCTAATTTTTCGCCTCAGTTTTTGAATTTGTCAGTAAGAGAATAACAGTCATCATCTTACTATAAGGAATAGAATAATCATAGCATCAATATAAAGACTCACAAATGTCAGCAAATTCCTGGGGAGAGACTGGTGAAACAAAAGGGAATGTATAAAGAAGTGAAAAAAGCTTAACACAAATATGTTTGCAAGAAATGATCAAAACAAAGGGTGGGCACCCAGGAGGGAAAGAAGTCCCAACATTGTATCTGGTTCTAACAAACCACCATATATAAAACATCAGGACATGACCACAAAGAAATTAACACATAATGCACCAGGCACAAGCATAAATGCCAGTAAAGTTCAGCAACTTACACAGGTTACGTCGTAGGCTCTACAAAGACGGCCTGAGACTAACTGAGAAGCTTTGAGTGTAGATGTAAACATGCCCTCTGAGTTACAGCCATAACTGTATATAAATGAGGAACATAACCATTATTGCATCACCCATTGGTCTTGGATTCTTCTTGTTAAAGGAGCAGGAAGTTACTATATTTGGAGTAGAAGGTGGTAGTTATCAGCTGATGCTAGCTTGGTTACCAAGCTGCATTTTTAAACTGCTTAATATAGATGAGACTAGTAAAATATTACAATTTCATTGACAATTGTTCAATAAGGCAATAACAACACAAACAGAGTCATGAGGTCCAGTTCAGTGACTCAAAGTGTGGTCCACCCGACCCTGATCAGCTGCATTTCCCTGTCTGTCAGCAGCCTTAATCTTAAGCCTGAAGAAAATTAAACTGCAGTGTTACAAACAGATTGACCCTCTGTTGTTAAGGATGTGGAAACTGTCCACAGAAGGGAATTTCATAGTGAATTTTGCATCAAACCTTTAAAGATTTCCTTAATGTCATTTGGTTGGACAGTTTAAACTTAGAGTCTGTTTCTTCACCCTCACTTTGGCTTCAGTTTTGATGCTGCTGGGTTTTTATTTATTAGATGTCTTCTTCTCCTTTCTCTACATCCCAGGGTTTTAATATGGGCTGTTTACGTCTGCTGGCATTGACATTGGCAACATCTGCAGTACTGTTGTTAGCATCCCATTTAGCCACTGCTCACAGCCATTCCCATGGTGACCATGGACATACCCACGGCCACCATCACCACCACCATGGCCACTCACACGGCGAGGACGACCACCATGGGCACTCCCATGGCTCTCAGGTGAAGATGTTCCATGGAGCAAGCAAGTGGAGCGCTGAGGCCAACCTGCAGGAAGAGGAGCACGATCACGGACACGGGCACGATCACGGACACGGGCACGATCACGGACACGGCCATGGCCACTCTCATGATCACGGCCACGATCACGGACATGATCATGCTCATCATGAGAATGTTGTTCGAGTACACAAGGAGGGAGGTGGACACGAGCACTCACACGGAGGGGAGAGGACGAAGAGGGAGGCAGGCAAAGAGAAGAGGAACATGGTGGAGCTCTGGACACAGGTGAGTGACTGCTTGTTTAGGTTCAGCAGTTGGGTTTGAAGACAAATTAATCATAGTGGCATAAACCTGTTTTTCCTGCTGATGATTTCAGTATGTTGATACAATGTTCACTTCTCAGTAAAACTCTATAAAGCATGAAGACAAGAAACGTCTGTCTCATAAGCAGTGTTGGGACTAACGCGTTATTAAGTAACGCGTTACAGTAACTACGTTATTATTGTGGTAACGAGCACGGTAACTAGTTATTATGCCAAAATCAGGAACGCGTTACTCGTTACTGGGATTTAGATAGGGTCGTTACTCGTTACTTCGTGTGGTGGCATCGCGGAGCTTCCACAGATTCAGTAACATTAGCAAGTGGTGGAGGCCAGCAGGTGGAGGAGAGAAAAGGGACGCAGAAGGAAGAGAGACCCGAGGTGGCCGCCGGTCCGAGTGTGAACTGAACTTCAGGTAAGAAGTTATAACCTGCAGTCTATCTGGGTCAGATATGAACCAAGTTTAGGTGGAGTTTATTTTCGTTATTCTGACTTTTTTCCTACTGCCTACTAGCTAGCATGACTGAGTTTCTATACAGCTGGGTGGGTGCTATGAAGTTAATGATGTTGAACTTTATTTTGTTCATAAGGTTAATTATTAGAGTTGCCAACCGTCCTGTAAAAAACAGAATCGTCTGGTATTCAGAGAAAATATCATGCGTTTTGTATTGAGGTAAAAAGGAACAGTTTGTCCCGTAATTCAGCTAGAATGGAAAAAGACACAAAGCTGGATTTATTCTGTCATGACGCTGCAGCTGCCTCTTCTCCTCTCATTCTCGCCCCCTCCCTCTCCTGTTTCTACTTCAATCATGAAACTGATCAATGATCAGCTGATCGTCTTTGCTGTCTTGTTTGTTTATCGCCCACTTTGCGCCAGAAAGAGGAAACCAGGAAATGTCGCAATAAAAACAACAGCAGCACGTTTAAGCTTGATCAGCTGTTGTTAGAATTTATTCAGTATTAATTTCTACTATCAGCTGATGTTTGCTGGAGCCACAGCTGTAAAAGCTGCTGGTCATTATCAGTTTGGTTATCTGGTGAGAGGGAAACATGAAGATGAAACCAGGAGATGTCCTTACTGAATCATCAGAGCTGAACAGGTGATGGAGAAACAGGTTTACCTTTTAGGTGACATGAATGAGTTGAAGGGAAGTTATGAACTGTTTCTGAGAGACAAATAACACCAGGATCCTTTTTTATGTAGCTGACAGCTGGTAACTGTGCAGGGGCGGATCTAGCAAAGTGTTGCCAGGGGGCCAGGTAGGGCATTAACAGGGAAAGGGGGGCACAAAGAAATACTTTTCTTTCTTATTCTCATTTAAAATGTCTAGCTTTTATTAAATAATCATCTGAATCTTACAACAAACGATTGATAGATTGATACATATATACCATCAGAACAGTGTACATCACTGTCACAACAGCGTTTGTTTTCATTCAAAGGCTTCATGATATTTGCTATAATGGTGGGCCAGTCTCTAGTCAAAATGCCCGGGCCAATTTTTTGTCCCAGTCCAGCCCTGTATGCAGCTCATCTGCAGTCTGGTGTTACCTACATCTTCCTATTCAGAAGGCAGAATTTCCCAGTTCTGAGTACAATCGAAAGCACCACGACTGCAGTTTTTGTGTTGGATGTAAAAAGCGCACATGACGCTGTGACGTAGGCTAGAATCATGGCGGCGGTCAATGACGGTCCAGGCGTGGGATTTCTCTCGTGGAAATGTGCACATTATCTTTTCCTTTCTGTTGGTAGGTGGCACAGCGCACCTGTGGCAAGTAAGCAAGCTAGAAGACTGGCAAAGTTATGGAAGCAACACATTAACAAGAGAATTCTGAGTAAAACCAAAGTTACTTTCCCTAGTAACTAGTTACTTTGAAAGTAACGAGTAACTTGAAGTAACTGAGTTACTTTTGATAGAATTAACTAGTAATGTAACTAAGTTACTAATTTAAAGTAACTTACCCAACACTGCTCATAAGCCTCCAAGCAGCAAAGGCTTCATAAATGAAATTGCTTTTTAAAGCCTTAGTTTGTAGTGAGAGGTCTGTTATTGCAAGCTGTTGATCATGGTTTACATTCTTTTGAAGTTATAGTTGTGCAGCAAAGCAGCAGGATTCTTGAGACAAAATCAGACTCGTTGTGATCTCATAACGAATTGAATTGTGGAGTTTTGCACAACTGGGTGATATCTGTATGCAATTTATTGTGTGCCTTTATCTGTATCTTATCTAAAGAGTTTCCCTGGCTCTCGTTTGTTTCTTATTTTGAGGAACTTGAATGTGCTGTCTGTTCCCTGAATGACTCACAGCCTTGCAGTGGTGCATTGTTACTACTGAAGAACAAAGTTGGAGTTATAGTCGGCATCCAAATGGCTCCTTGGTGCTGTATCTGTGTGAGCCAGAAGCTCTTTAGTTTTGTTTTCCAGTCATCAGCTCTGTGCTGACCGATCTGAAAACCTCAGAATATTATATTTTATCCTTATATTTTATATTATATTTGTATCCTTTCCTTTTTTTTCCTCTCCTAGTTTATATATTTTCCTTCATGTTTCTTCTTTAGTGAGTTAAGGATTATCTTTCACATGAATACAAAGCATTTGAAATTTAAACTCCCTCCTTCATCTTTGTCTGCAGGCTATCGGAGCCACTCTGCTCATTAGTGCAGCTCCCTTCCTCATCCTGTTTCTGATCCCAGTTCAGTCCAACAGCGACCAGCACCAGAATCTGCTCAAAGTGCTGCTGAGCTTCGCATCTGGTGGATTGCTGGGTGACGCCTTCCTCCACCTCATACCACATGCTCTGGGTGAGTACGAGTTCCATTCTCATTTCCTTTTTCTTTTCCTTTTTTTTTTTACTGTAAGTTTATGTAAGTGAAGATTTTAAGTATTTATAAAGTGTTTCAAATATGCTCACGTTAATTACAAAGATCGTATGACAGAGACAATAGTTTTTAATTGATTACAGTGATATTCAGTCCAGTGATTTTGCACGTCGGGCACTGAAAAAGTAAACACATATATACAGCGAGAGATGTTGCAACAGTTAGAAAATATGACACTTTGTGGAAAAAAGTAAGGTTGTAGTCGGGCAAAGTCTTTGCGTCTGGTTTTGACTTCTTCTCTTCCTGTATCAGCACTTACGTGGTGTTATTGTCCAAGTGGCGACACCTGTCGTTCAGGAGAATACTGCAACGGCTAAATAGAAGTGACTGCGTGATGATGTTGCGGCGGCGTGCTACGCGACCCATGCGGAGGGTATACTGGTGCCTTTACAGCTTTGGCACTCCTGTCAAAGCCATAATTGCCTGTGATGGTAAAATGAGCAGCTCGGTGTCTCTGTTGGTTTTAACTTTTAGATTTGTTAAACAGCTGAGAGAGAAAAACAGAGCAGCACGATCCTCACTTTGTCTTTCTGACGTCTCCTCGTGTCATATTTGTTTTGCACAGAGCCCCACTCACATCACGAAGATGGGGATCATGGACACTCGCATGCAACTGAAGAGTCGCATGACCACGGCCACTCTCACGGTATGCATTAATGGGATTTCCTTTTTTTAATGTTGCCTGTGTGTTGTCTGGTTATTTGCCGGTGATTTTAAAAGAAAAAGTTTCTAAAGCCAAGCAGAGCTCATGAAGCAGTGCTCCCTATTCCCTACCTGTATAGGAGCGGCCCACGGTCATATGATGTCTGTGGGTCTTTGGGTTCTCGGTGGGATCATCGCTTTCCTAGTGGTGGAAAAATTTGTGCGTCTGCTGAAGGGAGGACATGGCCACGGACACTCCCATGGACACTCTCACGGTACGCTGGAGAAAACTCTTCTTTTGATCAAGCTCCTTTAAATTGCCCTGAAAGATCAGTTGTGTACAAAACCAGATTCCTGCATATAGTAAATGTTATTTTGTTGCTGTTTTCAGTTCAGAAGTTTTTTGTAAAACTGCATGTTCACTAGATTTCCCAGCTATATTCTCTGTAGGTGTTTTGAACTTTGTTCTGTGTGGCTTTTTCAGTTGCTCCCAAAGAGAAGGACAGTGATGGAGAGGAGGAAAAAGAAAAGAAGGAGAAGAAAGAAAGCAAAGATCAGAAACCATCAAAGAAAGAGGAGAAAAAGAGTACAGGTGAAGCACTGAAGTGTAGTTTCTGTGCTGAAGCAACTGATTTCAAACAGAATTTGAACCTGCACACACCCACACTTCTTTGAGCTTCTTAAAAATGCTGCTGCAGGACGTTCACTGATAGAGCTTGGTCACTGTGTGTGGCTTATTTTTACGAGTCATAACTACACAATAGTGGTAGTAAAAATGACATTTTCTACTGTTTATTCCCATTGCTGCCATCTTGGATTGTAAAGTTGGGTTATGGTATGGCTGCTCTGACTTTTTAAGGGGGAAAATCCCCTTTGGCGAACTCTGAATTTCCAAATTCCCACTTCAGATGGAACTGGGATAGAATTAACGTGGCGCAGAGGTTGGATTCTTGATTGTCTGGAATCTGCAAAAATGTGCAGTTGAGGATAAAACAGAACATGTTCACATGTGAGATGGTGAACAGACTGGTACCAGGCAGTCTCCCATTCAAGTACCAACCAGGCCCGACCCTGCTTAGCTTCAGAGATCAGCTGTGTGTAACACAAAACAGAACCAAGCTGCAAACATGTTTTCTTGGTCTTTCAAAATCTGTTTGGAATCAAGTTTTTAATGTGCGTGTCAGAGGAAAGAATGTTCACATTTTTCTTGGGTTGTTCTTATTTATGTTTTTTTTGTGGGAATCTTGAAACATAAAAAGCTCATTGTTTGCATCAATCCATGAGCCACTAAACACTTTACATATTCTTCGGGTCTTTACTGTTCCTTCCACTAATGCAGATATCAAGGTGTCTGGTTACCTAAACCTGGCAGCTGACTTCACACATAATTTCACTGATGGTTTGGCAATTGGAGCTTCATTCCTGGTTGGTCCAGCTGTGGGCACCGTCACCACCATCACCATCCTGCTTCATGAGGTCCCACATGAGATCGGAGACTTTGCCATCCTCGTCCAGTCTGGCTGCACCAAGAGGAAGGTAACCACCAAATATGAAAAAGCTGCAAAAAGTCTCAAAATCGTTGACACAGTGTACACACACACTTGTCAGTATACTTAACAAAGTATAAACAAGCAGCAAACAACAACTACATACAAGGAGGAATTAATAAGAACTATTCAAACAAAGACAGCCTGTCTACATGCAGTTTTCTAATTAAACTGTAAAGCGTGTTCACCAGGAAATGGTTATCCACCCACATACTGACACATCTTGTCTCGTGGTCAGTTTAGTCTCTAAATGACAACCCAAACAGCATCCACAGTCATTAAATATGTAAAGCCACTGCTCCACCTTCCCCATAAAACACAGTGGAAAACCTGCTGTGGTCTGACTGGCAACTGTGCTTTTGAACCATGAAACTCTTGAATTTTGGTATAGAGGCCAAAAAGTCCTTGGATTTCTGTGTACAGTTCTCAGCGTGCTTTTAACTGAGTGAAACTGTAAAACTCCATAGTGGTGCTGAAAATAGAGAGACTAGACGAATCCTTCAATTGTCACACAAGGGTAAATTTGGTTGTATCAGCAGTTTAAAAAAAACCAAAAAAAAAAAAACCCAAACCACATACACAAACAGAACAAGACACGGAACAGAAACACACAATTTTTACATATTTACATCATGGACAATAGTTACCAAAGCAGAGTACTGTACAGGTATTAAAATTAGAGTACAGATAAGGACAAAAAGTAGTAAACAAGCCAAACAAATATTTTTGGTACAAATTCACCCTGACTGTGTGATGCTGCTGTGCTCTTTGCTGATATGTACAGGGAAGCTGCTTTGGTCCACACATGCAAAACAAGCTTCCTCTTGCACCTTTCTTTCACAATAAAAGCCTTTGATATATGCACAGTATGACAGCTGTACTCTTGGAATATATGCAACATATTTAAAGCTAATTGTAAGATTTGAATAAACTCCTATCTCTGGTTTTAGCTTTAAAATAGAAAAATTATTTTTTCAATAGTAATTAAATATATATATATTTTTTTTTTTTTTTTTTAGTGCAGATTACCTAGTATGTGGTGCAAAAATAGACATTTATATACTGGATTAAAATGGGGACCAAAATATTCTGGTTCTCTTTAAAAGATTTTTAAAAATATATATAAAACTATAGAAAATTAATGAAGCATTGTCTTCTCCCTCCTTGCCTGCAGGCCATGTGTCTACAGCTGCTGACCGCTCTGGGAGCTCTGGCTGGGACAGCTTGCTCGCTGTTGGCTGAAGGTGTGGGTGCCGCTGCTACCGCCTGGATCCTGCCCTTCACGGCTGGCGGGTTCGTTTACATCGCCACAGTGACGGTGCTCCCAGAGCTGCTGGCGGGTCGCTCCAGTTTCGGCCAGTCTCTAATGGAAATTCTTGCCCTGCTGTTCGGAGTTGGCATGATGGTGCTGATCGCGGAGTACGAGTGAGGCGCTGCAGAGCGCACAGACTTCTTACAGCACAGGGGATGGAGAGACAGAGAGAAGAGGTCAAACGGTTAAAAAAGCCTTTTCACGTAGAGATCATGTGGATTATTTTTGTCAAAGCTGTGTTTCCTTGTTTGTTTCTTTTTTTTTTAAATTGAGTTGTATTTTGGCACAAACGCCACTACTTGATGGAAAGTGGAAATGTTTTTGTTGTGTAGTGTCTGTTTTTCTTAGCAGTTCATGCGCACATCCCTGATTTGTTTAACTACTTTGTGGTTTTTGAGAGGAGTAGTGTTAACTTCTTGATTGTTAACACTGCTCCACTAAAGAAACTGACAGCTGGAAGAAATAACATGAGTGGAAGGATTTTTGGGAAAGGGAAGAACGTGGATGTGGACTCTTTCTGTACAACGGCTCAGTATCAACTTAACATCTTCACTACATCGACCATCCGGCCGCCATCTAACTACATGCTGAGCTGACAAGTAACTTCCCTCTAAGTCAGAAACATTTTCCATCTGAATCCATATCAGTTTAAGATGTAACAGGTCTTCTGTTCATTTCAAGCTTTGGTGAGTGAAAGAGTGGAGACAGTGCTGGTGTGGCTCCCACTGAAGTGACTCAGTGCTCTGTTCTACTTGATTAATATCTGTTTAGTTTGAATGTACCCAATCTCAATATTTTTACATTCCACACAATAAAAGTGAATGTGGCTTTTACGCATGTGCTACAAATGGCAACATAATTACTCTGAAATTATTAAACTCTCACCTGGTTGTTTGTTAAAGTAGAAGCAGTTTTCACATTCCTAACCAAACTATTTTTTTCAGCTGATGACAAAGAATAAATAAAACACTTGCAGCTGTTCTGAAATCCTCAATAAAGGGTAATTATTTTCAAAGTGTTGATGATTTTTCTGTATGTTCTGTAATTGACCGTAACAAGATTATAATGAAATGGTTTTAAGTTGTTAGAAGTGATGTTACCAAACACAGAAATGTTTTTTGTGACTCTCCAAAAGTTGATTCTGTTCATCTGGACGTAGCGTTTTCAGTGGGAGAAAACGTTCAGATGAACAGAACCAACTTTTGGAGATGTACTTACCTGGATGATTGAGCATGCGTCAAGATGTTTTTTGTGACTATTTTCAGAAAAGACCACAAGAGGGAGTAAGAGATGTCTCGCGCAGCATTTGTTGTGCTTGACAGATCTCACGTCCTCAAATCATGTTAAAAGCACCTTAAAGGACATTTGCTGGACTTGTGAAGCAACACACTTGTGTGTTTGTGGGTTTATTTTTTTTATTTCACAAGAGTTGTAGATAGTGGCAGAACAATCTGACCTAGATGACTGAGAACCTCCAAGGTTTCACAATGGTTTCAACCAAAACCTCTGCTGAGAATGACCCACGCCTTTTTCCACACCTTGGTGTATGTGGTGAGGTGCACGGCCAATAGGCCATTTGGCTTTATAAGAAAATGATCCTGGATGAGGGTTCAGTCACTTTCTTTCCAAGCTCCTTAGACCATAATCTCCAGATTTAACCATGTTTAGGCAAAATGGCTAATCGCAATTATTTATTTAGTTATTTTAGAATTCACTATAGACTCAGAAGGCAAGTTGTTTGGCAAAATAAACATTTTTTATATGGCTGCTCTGCGGTTTGCCACTAGATTTGATCAACTCTGTTGTGTAGCCAAACCATACCAATCAAACAGGTCACTCCCACCTGACCTACTTAGCTGATCTAATCTGGTCTTTCCTGCTCCACGACCTTCAAACAACTTTTCGTAAAATGCAGTTTTAAAACGAGGAAAAGCTAGAAACAAAAACAAACTGAGCCTGTTGATGCACGCAAACCTACGAAATCTGTGAAAAAATTATTGATCTTTATACAACTGGTAGCTTTAAACAACAATAAGGTCACAATGTGACATGACATTTAGCTCTGTGCTGATTAATTCAGTCATCCTACTCTACACAGGCTGTCTTTTGGTGTGAGGGCTCTGCTACAAAGCAAGGTGTTGATCTTAAAGTCAATAATTTTCTGTGTTACAAAAATTATTTTATTTCTGCCTGGATAAATCACGATGGTAACGTATGCTGAACACATAACTTGGTCAGAATAAGGTTATGTTCTGAGTTTTGGCTCATCTAGAAGTTTTTTTTCATTTATGGCATATAATAAGTGTGATATAAATTTGGATTATCTGCTGGGGCTATATGTTTTATTTGTGCACCTTGTTAAGATGTAAGTTACTAACATAAAGAATGAAGCCCAGCTGCAATTTTACAGCAATGCAAACTGTGCCTGCATTGCTAGAATTTGTATGTATTAGTTTGGTGATGCAGAAAATGTCTATTTATTTTTTATATATTTTATGTAATCTGGTGCCAAGTCTCTTTTACAATGCTGGTATTGCAAGCTAGTAGAACACAGAAGACACAGAGGATCCCTATTCAATCAGTAAAATTAAAATCACTTTGCTCTGAAGTGATTTCGAGCCTAATAAAGTGATTCCTTTGTTAGTCTTTAGGACAGCAATTTAATGTATAAATAATTCCAGTTTCAGAATTCTAATCTGTTGGCATCACACTGTAAATAAACAGAGACGCAGAGTGTGTTGAATTTTATGTTCTTATAGATTTTTATGTGTAAGATGTTTATGACCATATCATTGAATAACATCTCAGATTGGTGTGGGAGGCACTCACAGGGATCCGTTTGTGCATGTGCCTTGGTGTCACGTGACATGTGAGCCTGAAGCAGATAGCCGGGCTAAACAGTCGAAACTGATAACCACTATCGAAATCCATTATCTCCAATTGCAGTTTTAGATTAGGAATACATTCACTGATGCCCTCAGACGTCGGTGCGTTGGTGGGTCTTTGTGTCTGGGGATGGGCGTCCAGGTACACACCGGCTCACTCCTTGGCGGCCGCTTGTCGGGGCCTGGAGCCTGGGGCTCGCTCGGGCCACTTCGGAGGTGGGGTGCCCCCGGCCTCTCGGCCTGGGGCTCGGTCACTCAGGCACAGCTGGCTGCCGGCGGAGCTCACGGGCGCGTCACTGCAACTCCCCCTGGCTTCTGCTCCGCGGCTGCTGAGTGACCCCTCATCTGGGACTCTCCTCAGCTCTTTCTGGGACAGTGGCGCGGCTGCCCCTCTGTTGGTCTTCCTTGGTCTCTTGTGTTCTGGGGGCCTCTGGATGTCTGGAGTTTTAATCTCCTCCATACCTGCTTCATGTCCTGGTGGACGGGGCTGTGGCCCCCCCACACCCTCTAGCAGATCATTACATGAAGGAACCTTTTAAAAAACAAAAAACAAGCGCGTCCATGCTCACAGGTGTACACACGGGTGATCACACACACAAACTACACCCTTTTTGGCTCCTACCTCAAAGCACACTGTGCACTGTCGATCTTACGTGCTGCACAATAATGTTTAACATTTAGTATTTACTCTTATAGTCCCATAGATCATCGTGATGTTGTTTATTATGTTGCTCTCGTTTTCTTCTGCTTGTTTTCTTTTTTCATTCTCAACAGGTGAAATTAAAAAAGGAAAACAAAACAAAACACAATAAGATGTAATATTTAGTATCTACTGTTAGCTAGTTTATTGTGATGGTGTTGTTTTTATTATGTTGCTCTTTGTTGTTTATTTTCTCTTCTGGTTTTTTATCTCCATACAGTTGATCCAGGTGTTTTGTTTGTTTTTCTTTTTTTTTCTTCTCCCCTCTATTTTTCTTTCTCTCCCTCTCTTTCTTTCATTCTTTCTCCCTGTCCTCTCCCCCAGTCATGTCTGTCCCGTCTTTAAAAAATGAAAATACAATAAATACATAATTATAATAAAGGTCAATCAAATGGACCAATATGGCAAGGCCATGATGATCCACTTGGTAAAGTAAATCCACTTGTCCTCTTTCTTGGCTTTCAGACAACAATTCTGATGGCTAAAGATCCAAACGGGACAGGCAAAAAAAAAAAAGGAATACATTCACTGACTGTTCACTGACTGATTTATCAAAGGAGTGGCATAAATGTGTTTCTCTTGAAATTATCTAACCTACATTCTGCAGATGTTATTTACACTAATCATCATACAAGCAAAAGACTGACATACCATTAACGTACCCATAAAACTTTATTTCCTTTCATTTACTGTTGTAATTGGATGTTGACCTTAATCAGTTGTTACTTCGTCGCCTACTGGTTGTAAAAAAAAACAAAAAAAAAAACGCTATACAGCTGTGCAGCTCACCTGCTACTCTTTTTTTTTTTTTGCCAAGAAAGATCCCAAGTGCCTTTACTTTACCAATTGGATCATCATCATCGTGCTTAACGGGTCCAGGAGCTCTCAATGCAGGGCATGGGACGGGAATCAAATTGTGACACCTCATTCTTGCTGTAGTCTACAAAGAATTGTATAGACCCATCTTTCTTCACTATGAGAAGTATGGGGCTACACCACACACTAGCTATGTCCCAATTCCTAGGCCACATCCTTCAAAGGCCGCATTTGGAGGCCAATAATGTCACAGCCAGGCCATGAAGGCTGTCCCAATTCAAAGGCTGCTCCAAATGGGGCCAACAAATACGTCCTTCATTTCCCTCGATTTATTTAAAATATTATTGTTAGTCTTTTTTCAGGGTTTTATTTGTTCCTGAGTAAATTGGTTTGGCTGAGATTAAAGTTTACACAGCTGAATAAATGTCAAGCTGATTAAACAGAAGTGTGAGATGGTGGAGAATTTACTCCAATGTCCTCTTATATTTTAGTGAGCAAGGAGTAGACGGCTGAGTTTATTAAACTCTACTGAGACAGCTGGGGATGCAAATCTGAAGGCTAGATCGTCCCATTTCACAACCTCGCACTTCCGGCCTTCGGAGGACCCGGCCCCCATAGACCGCGAAAGCCTGGTCCTTCAAAGGATGCGGCCTAGGAATTGGGACATAGCTAATGTGTGACTCTTCTATTACTCCCAGCTTTACAACTTCAGCCAATTTTCTTTGAACCATTTGCCTTTTATGTTTAGGGAACCTGTAGGGCCGTAAACACAAGTTCAAGCATGGGCATGTCTCACAATCTCAATGAGATTGAAGCTGAGCCACAAACCACACCCTGGCAAAGTTTTTTTGCTTGTTTTTAAAATCAGACAAATATACTGCCATTAAAAAAATTTTGCCTGGCTGTTTTCAGCAGGCTGGATTGAAAAGCTCCAGAGTTTATCGAGCGACCTGACATTTCAAGAGGGCTCACTCGACCAGATGTGCATGTGTTATTGATTAATTCATTTGCCTTGCTTAAATGACCTCTGTTTAGAATTTATCATTACTCCCATACTCCCCAAAATGATGATGGTCTTATGTATAGTATGATATTTATGTGTTTGGGTAATAATTACTGTTCATTAACATGCAGAAATGCTTACTTTGCCCCACAAAAATGTCTTTAATTCGTGGCACTTTACAAGCTATAGATATGTTCCATTAATGAACATATTATTTTCCTTTAAAGCTTTTGTTTCTATTTATTTAGCTTTAAACACCTTAAAAATATATCTAACTTTTCCAGGAGGAAAATAAATTCTGGGAAGAACTTCAAAAGAAGTATCTTGAACCTCTGCCTGATGACAAAGAAAAACAGAAAAAGATGGCCAATGAGCTGCGAGAGCTGAGAAACAAAGTAAGTGTTGGAAGATGTGTTATCAAGAATGGGCACCATTTATGTCCTATGATTCCAGGTTGAAAGCGCTGTTACTTGGAGATGATATCCAAATTGATCCAATTGCCTTCATGTTTATTTTGGGATTTGCAGTTTCAGTTGTGATCCAGTTCCTTGCGATGCTATACCACAGGTGACCTCTTACATCAAATCGCAGTGTTTTGATACTCACCAAGAGAATCTAACATTCTTATTTTGTGTTCATTGTGTTCAGGATTCACACTCTCATACATTATGTAGCCATTGTGGACACAGAATCCAAAGCGATAAAGAAACTTGAAAAACAGAAGTCTTACCTGCAAGGCAAAAGGGTATTTGCAACTATATTACATAGACAGATTATTTGTATTCTTTTAACTGTACAGAAATAATTTTTTGTGCTAATGTTTGTTCAATTGCCTTCCAGCATAGCTCCAGCTCTAATGCAGACTCAAGCTACAGCTCCATGGAGGACTTTGAGATTGAGGACAGCGATGTTGAGTCAGAGGTCACCAGAAAGCAGATGTAGTATAAAAATCCGGTGTGCCTTATGGTTAGCATCTCACCCTGCCTTTCGGGTGCTACCGCAGGTGCCTTTGACGTTGCAAAACGTTTAGCTGACATTGTTGTGTTTGTTGGGGAGAAAACAAACATACAGTACAGCACTTCAGATTGACACTGCTAGCGATCAAAGATTTATGGAAGCTTGACACGCTGAATGCATTTTGTACTGTACATGAGATTGATTGACAGTGGTCTACAGACGATCAGGACGCAGAACACAATGCGCTGTAAAAAAAAGAAAGAAAGAAAAATTGCACACAAAAAAATCCATGAAACAGCGAGGCCGTGAAAAGAGAACTGCGTTATAGCGAGGGACCACTGTATATCATGTTTAGGTGGATACTAGCGAGCTAACTCTTGACTACGACAGTGGTAATACTCCAACAATCCATCAAGCAGTGCGGCTTCGCAGTTTACCAGAGTCGTATTAAAACGTTTTTTGACAGAGTTTTGATTTTCGAGCACCGTGTACAACACAAAATCGGTTCGAGGTCAGTAAGCACAACCAGACTTCAATCATAAGGCACACTGTCAATTTGAGAAAATTAAAGGATTTTAGGTGCGCCTTATAGTCCGAAAAATATGGTACCAACTTGGATCGACTGAGCTCCGTTCGCCACAGTTTCCAGGGTTTTTCCAAGTTATTAAAATCACAATGGATTATTACAATCAGAACAGATTATTACATTTAGAAAGTCATTTCCTTTTTACTATAATGGCAAATATATGTTGCAGTGTTGATCAATGTTTAACAAAATATTTAAATATCTAGAATTTTCATAAATTGTCTTTATTTTGTGTGCATAAAAAATGTATGTATTGGGAACTATACAACAGTTGATGAAAAACTTAGAAAAAAAGATACATCATGTTAAATGTTAACATGTTATAAAACTTTACTTTGACCTTACTCGACAAAGTTTTGTGAAACCTGTGGAACACCTGGACAGAGATAGGAAGGGATGTACCTCCTTATATGTCCTCCACTGGAGATAAATCTCTGCAAAAAGATTAGCAGTATCATCTTGTCAGATGTATACATAGACTCCCTTTTGTAAGACAATGATAGTTGAGATATTTGTTTAAAAGTCCTGTGAGGTTAAATATAATACAATACATTACAATTTATATAGCACAAAAAAACCAGAGGTATGCCAAAGTGCTTCACAGAACCAATTAAGATCAATAACAGATACAAATATAAATACACTGACAGGTGGGAGACATAACTAACACCAGGCATTGTAGGCACAAGCCAAAAGGCTGAAGGTTAAATCAGACTTACAAAATGCGGGCTCTAGAAAGCCGGGAAGACTACACTAAATAAGTTTTTAATTGAAATTTAAAAGATTGAATTGAAATAGACACGCGAATAGCTTCGGGGAGATTATTCCAGAGGGTAGGGTGCAACAGAGGCGAATGTGTGGTCACCTGTGGTCTTAAACCAAGGTCAGGAGCATTTGGCCTGCTGATGTAAGCGCTCTTCCAGTGGTATAAAAGCTGAGGAGATCAGTAAGATAGCTGGGTGCGGTATTATTTATACAGTATACACTCAGGCCAGGCATAAACATATGTAAATAAATGTGCTCTATATTTTTCAAAGCTTCCTGTAACGGTCTGAAAAGTCCATCTGGTATTTTGGTTGAAAAGTTGATTACATAATATGCCATTTTTAATTGAGTGTAACATGGGGTTCTAAAATAAAAAAGGCATTTAAGCTACAGGTAAACACTTTTTTTTTCTTGTTTCTTTTTTTCATTGTAGGTAAGTAGGAGCTTTTATCTTCATAGTAATTTTTTTTTACCACTATAAATTTTATGAGTTTTATGAAGTTGGGGAAACCTGCTGTCAGCTGAGACTGAAGAAGTTGATGTTGCTAATGATGATGTCATCATTGTCCTTGGTGGACAGAGATGCATTGGAAGACATTACGTTGCTGGAAAAAAGAGAACTGAAAAGAAAATTCAAAATATTAATAACCACGTAACTCCTGATCTGACACTGAGCACAAAATCATAGGATTTCCTCATATGTCATTCTATAGTATCATACTTCCTGACTAACAAACAAACAAACAGATAATTGACTGAAGCCTAACAGAAGAGGTAAATCTGGGAGTGCAAGTCATCTTAATAGATTATTATCTTAGAAATAATTTCAGGCAAGGCCAAATCAGTTTATATAAGCAAAAGTTTTCATGAACTTATTTTGCCAAAACCTATAAGCTAATGCTGGGGTTAGTTAAGTTTAAACAGTGGCAAAGGTCAATGTAATATAACTATGCAAAAAACAAAAAAACCCCACACAATTCAGCAACATTAGGCAAATACCATGAGCAAAGTCTAAAACTCCAGAAATGGTACCAGGTGGTGTTCATGGTGAGATTTATTCCTCAGACCTAAACCTTTGAAGATATTTGACTTCTGCTTTGACAACAACTTACCAAGGGTTAACAACGTAATTATTCCAGTTTATCTATAATTAGGTAACTATAGATAAACAAAAGAAAAAAGCAAAAGCAAGAAACATAATATACAATATGTAAAATATGACATAGTGATTGAGGGTGAATTTTCTGGTGTCAATATGAATTTTCCAGGTATTATAAATAAATAAACAACAAACAAATTATCACTGTTCTTAAGACTTGACTTTAAATATAGTGATGGTGAAACAGATTTAGCGAAAGGTAGGAGTTCACACATCTGTTTTGTTGAGCCTTTGTTGATAAATCTTTTAATTTGACCGATTATCATTACTGTAGTCTTCCCACCTTTTATGTTTCACTCTGAAATACTGGTTTTGATCATATAATGGAAGCAAAAAATGATTTCGGCATTTCAATATTATATTAATGGTTATGTATAAGGACATGTATTTTTCTGGGGAAAGGTAAAATTTACTTACATCCACTCCTCTCCGCCTACTCTGTTTTAACCCAGAGCTTTAATCCAAAGAGTGATCAGTTGGCTGAGCCATCTGGCCATCCATATCATCTCTCAGAGCCCTTTTATAAACTCTCATGAGTTTCTGTCTAAACCCCTCCTTGACTTTTAGCCCCATACAGAAATATAACAATGGGTTCACACAGCTGTTAAAATA
Source organism: Aulonocara sp. 'chitande type north' Nkhata Bay (assembly GCF_057382095.1). Classification (NCBI taxonomy): domain Eukaryota; kingdom Metazoa; phylum Chordata; class Actinopteri; order Cichliformes; family Cichlidae; genus Aulonocara; species Aulonocara sp. 'chitande type north' Nkhata Bay. The sequence continues at coordinate 6,212,940 of NC_141364.1, read as the reverse complement.
AGCAATGCTCTTTGTTATAGAGTACCACTTTTTCACCGCTTTGTTTTCATTATACACAATGTCTACTAATAGAAGGCACTGGTAAGGTGCCCAGCACAGGAAGAAGGCAATGACCAAACATACTAATATACGAAGGGGCCGAGATTTCCCTGACAGACGAGTGCGTCGGAGGCCCAGGCCAACCAGGATGTAACAGATGAGAATGACCATAAAGGGAAATATGAAGCTGAATATGAATTGCATGGAGTAGAGAGCAACTTTGGTGTTTTTGTTTTCCTTTGGCTTCTCCACCCACACCATTTTACACTTAGTTTGGTTGTTGTTGTCCATGTAGATTTTGCGGAAGGTGAAGTAGGGAATGCTGAAGAGGAGCGCTATAATCCAGACACAGACTGCCACCACCCTCGCTGCGAAGAGGGTGCGTCGACGCTTCGTGAGGATGGGCTGACGGACACAAAGCACTCGATCCAGACTGATCACAGCCAGCAGGAAGACAGAGCAGAACATGTTGGTGTGTTTGAACAAACCATGAAACTGGCAGAGAAAGAGACCAAAAGGCCACCGTTCTAACTTCATCTGGATGAGGGAGAAGATTCGTGTGAAACAGAAAATCAGATCTGCTATCGCCAGATTCACCAGCCACACATTGTTGACTGCTGGCTGAAGAGAAAGAAGAGACAAAGTAAAATAATATATTATTTACATGACGCAAGTAACCAGACTTTGATATTATTATCCCCCCAGTCATTATCAATTTATCAATAAACAGAGCAGCATGCATTATGCACACATCTAGTGATCATGTGAATAAGTGGATGTAAAATCTGGTGTCAACTAATATTGTTAAATAGCAATTATGTCACTTTGTAAAACTGTGTGTTTTAGCCCAAACTCAGTTCCCAGAGCACATAAACTTAGGTTGCTCTTGCAGATATAAAAGGAACTTCATAGCACAATAAAAACGTACTCTAACTCATGTGTTAGTTTTAGACGTCCATGCAGGGTAATGACATGCAAAACATGTATAAAATCACTTAAATAGAATCTACCTGACAAAGTTAAGTAGCCTAGAAGATGTCAGTCAGCATCACATGCCATTATCAAAAGCAGGGGTGTCCAACTCCAGGCCTCAGGGGCAGGTGTGCTGCAGGTTTTAGATGTGTCCTTGATCCAACACAGCTGATTTAATTGGCTAAATTACCTCCTCAACATGTCTTGAAGTTGTCCAGAGGCCTGGTAAGGAACTAATCATTTGATTCATGTGTGTGGACCCAGGATAATATCTAACAGATGCAGGACACTGGCACTTGAGGCCTGGAGTTGGACACCCCTGATCTAAAGGAACTCAAGAACAGATGGGAAGCAAAGTCACTGAATTCTATCAGCCTGGAATTTGCCTGCTAAGCCAAATAAATGCTTGTGCCAGGATCCTGGCAATTTCAAGCACACTTTTTGTCATTATGGGGTTTTTCGTTTAGAATTTTGACATGAAAAATTACTTTAATCTACTGTGTAATTAGGCTGAAACACGGGGAATTAGGGAACAAGTGAAGGGCTGTAAAAACTTTCCAGATGTATTGTATACTGTACATAAAGAAATGAAGTTTGACTCAAGACTTTTGCACAATACTATTCATAAGTCTTAGTTACTAGCAACCACTTATATTAATGATGTTATTTTTTCAAGAACATATGGCCTTATTCTGGGTTTTAACTTAGATGTACTGTACTGTACTTAGTCATGATATTCACAGTGAAGACTTACAGGATTCTTATTACTTGCTTTTTCTTTTTTTAACAGAGTTTTAAAACTTTTTGTACAGCATTTTTTAAGCATAAAAAAAGTTTTCAACTCTATTGAGTGTTTGATAAACTTGTCACTGAGTGTGTTTCCACGAGTATAGTGTTTGACATATTCTTGTTTCTGCATTTACATGTAAGTAGTGTTGTCAGCGTTAATCTCGTTAATACAACGTTAACATCATAACCGCTTTAACGCGGCAAATCCCCGTTAGCGAGTTAACGTGGATCGGCCGGGCGCCAACGCATTAGCGCGTTAATGCGTTAGCGCCCGGGCCGATCCACGTTAACTCGCTAACGGGGATTTGCCGCGTTTTGGCGTTTTCACTGAGACACAGAAGATATTACTGACAAACAAAATTAGATATTTAAAACACTCTATATTCACCTTAAGTTTGATTCCAGCCATCCAGATCACCACAGCGTTTCCTGTGATGCCGAGCACAACGGTCACTGTGTAGAGGACAAAGTTGATGTTGCTAATGATGATGTCATCATTGTCCTTAGTGGACAGAGATGCATTGGAAGACATTACGTTGCTGGAAAAAAGAGAATTGAAAAGAAAATTCAAAATATTAATAACCACGTAACTCCTGATCTGACACTGAGCACAAAATCATAGGATTTCCTCATATGTCATTCTATAGTATCATACTTCCTGACTAACAAACAAACAAACAGATAATTGACTGAAGCCTAACAGAAGAGGTAAATCTGGGAGTGCAAGTCATCTTAATAGATTATTATCTTAGAAATAATTTCAGGCAAGGCCAAATCAGTTTATATAAGCAAAAGTTTTCATGAACTTATTTTGCCAAAATCTGTAAGCTAATGCTCCTAATCTCAAGGGATACATTAGCCTGGTGATACTGTTATAATAAGATACTTTTTATTCCTGAACTCTGGAAGAGTAGCTGTGCATGATAACGCAGACCTGTATCTACAGGTCTGAGCCGTGTGGGATACCGGAGCACAACACAAAAAAGAAAAAGAAAAAAAGGAAAGTAAAAATGCCCACACTCCCTGCTGCCAAGGAAAAACGAACGCTGCCACAGGATTACGGTTTACAACAAGCAGGTTTTTATTAAACTCAAAAGGTAGCAAGTGTCAGGGTGGGCATAGCAAAAACAACAAACAAAACACTCTAGAAATGAAACAGAACTGCCTTACCTATAATGAGAATCCCCAAATGTACTAAAAGAAAACGACTTCCTACCCCTACAGCTACCAGATCAACAACAACAAAAAGGTCTATTTAAGCTATTTACAATATATACAACGCAGCCAAGCTCTTCTCAGCCTAGAAACACGTTCACACAGCGCACCGGAAGGCCCAGGGCTAAATGCACAGCTCATTGGAAGCAGGAACTAGGACAGGTCTGGACAGGTCCTCATTCATAGCCAGCCTGACTCAGTCTTCCACCAGCCTCCACCTGGAACTTACATGTTTATCTATTTTTATTTTTACATTTAACTACTGTTGTGCATGGTTGAATTATATTTTAAGGCATCTGAGGAATAGTTAAGTTTAAACAGTGGCAAAGGTCAATGCAATATAACTATGCAAAAAACAAAAAAACCCCACACAATTCAACAACATTAGGCAAATACCATCAGCAAAGTCTAAAACTCCAGAAATGGTACCAGGTGGTGTTTATGGCGAGATTTATTCCTCAGACCTAAACCTTTGAAGATATTTGACTTCTGCTTTGACAACAACTTACCAAGGGTTAACAACGTAAGTATTCCAGTTTATATATCTATAATTAGGTAAACAGTAGTCTAGTCGCTGCTATGGAGATTATATTTGGTTAAAAAAGTGTTAAAAAGGTTACGTCATTGGCCTGATCCATTAAATCTAAAAATCAATTCAGAACTTTAGAAATCCACATGAAGATGCTCCTCCGATTGGTAGCACCGCCCATTATTGTTGTTATTGTTTAACATAAACTATAGGATGTAACCATTAAAACCCGTTACTAGAGATTAAAATTATACTTCTCATGTTAAGCAAATAATGTTCCAACCATGCCCTATCATTAGTCGTGCAAAAAGAATCTATAGTGCAAATGAAAAGAAGACAACAACAACTCCTCAAAGGAAAAAGCTGTTCTGCACAAAGGTGGTTTCTTCAGTTTAGAGAAGCAAAGCTGCTGCAGTGAAAGGGGAAATAAACATGGCATGACAGTGACCATAGAATGTTCTTCAACCACATATAGAAACAAAGGAAGAAAAAAAAGTTTGCATCCATGTCTGTCCACAGACAAAAGCAAATATAATTTAAACTGAAGACTTTGAAGGAATTTAGTATCTGTGTCACAAAAGGTCACAACTGCTCTTTCTGTTCTTAAGAAATTTGGGTTTTTGCAGAACATTTTGACGTCACAGTAAAGTTGACATCTGTCTTGAAGTTTATAAAATGTTACCATTCCAATTTCATAAATTGGCTGTGTGCAGGTGGAACACTGGATTTCGACCTAAAATGCAGCTATATTCGCTGAATGGGAAAAAAGGTGGTACAAAACTAAACTGGAAAATTAATAACTAATAATGCGAAAAGACACATCAGGAAACACAGCCAAGAGGGAGGACGCGACACAGAACTGAGGGAGACCCGGACATAAATACACTCAAGGAAACGAGGGATGTGGGAGCACACGGGGAACCCAGCTGACACAGATAATGGTAACAAGACAGAGCAGGAGCAAACACAACGTGACGTACACTGACGGGAGACTATCAAAGTAAAACAGGAAGACAGAGACGCAGACACGAGGGGGAGAGAGAACACGGGGAGAGCACAGACCTGACGGGCTGGGGAAACACAAGGAGGGGAAACAAGGCATAAGAACTCACAATAAAATAAACAGACACACAGAGGGAGACAGAGGGCAAAGATGAAAGGGGGAATCTAATAAACTAAACTAAATAGAACAACCTAGGAACCATACAGAATAAAAAAAAAACTGAGAACGCTGGGTCAAGATGATCTAGGACCATAACGATTCCATCATTTTCTCATTTTAATTTCTGTGAAAGAGTATGATAATTCTCATTTCACCTTTGAGGTGACTTAGTTCACTTATTGCCTTCCTGACATCAAACCAATTTGAACCTAAATTGAAGGCACACTAACACAAAAGCACAATCCCTTTGGTGTATCAGTCATCAGTTGTTATTGAACATGACAACTTAATAGAGGCAAAAATCTATAATTTATATATAGCACTACACTCAGGTACTCAGGGGTAAAATGCCTGAAAATCATCTGGTGAAGCATTTTGGGTGCAGTTCTAGCAACATCTAGCTGCACTACAGAAGAGAAGGGAGCCTAATAGGCAGACATTTTCTAATGCAACATTTCCATTAGCAAAACAAAAATCAACAAAGAGACAAAATGTGTCACAAAGCATGCAATTAAAACCTAATTACAGATACACAGGAGGCAGATGGAGAGAACAAAAGGTGAGCCATTTATTCACACTGATGTACAAAACGTCAAAATCAGGCAAAGGCACACAGACGTACACAACCTGAAACACATAAGGGAAGTTACTGCTTTCTTCAGCATTACATTTATTTGTACTAAATTGCATGCCACAAGTATTAGTAAATCACCCATGCATAATACATTCAGCTTTGATCCTTGTCAAAGGGAAACTCTTGCAAACACATATGCCATGATGCCAGAATTAAAGGTACTTCAGGTATCTGTATGCCATAAAAAGAAAAAAACCCCATCAAACTCTTTTCTTCCTGGGCACTAGGGGAACAATCAGGAAATTTCAGTATGTGTTCGAAAAAAGGAAAATGTTGCAGTGGTATAGTGATACAGCTTTTCAGGAGTGGAGATATGAATATTACTTTCATTTTTAATGCACTAAAGGATAAAAATGCAATGGTAAAGTGCAAACATCATCCAGTACAGAAACAACCACATTATACTGCTAACACAACCTCAGCTCTTTGCAAGGATCTTTACATACAGCATACTAACGCAAAGCTAGCCAAGAACCAAGAGTGATGATAACACAGTGATGAGCAGTCAGGCTGCAGCCTCCGTGTAGGTTCTTGTTTTTAAAGTGTGAAAATTGTGAAAATCACTTTTAAGTGTCTTTAGGCCAGCTGTCATCTTTACTTTGTGTTGTCTGCTTTGTGCTCATATGTAAACACTAAAAGAAAGATCCTATTTGTGTCCTCATTAGTATAAGTATTTGTGTTGGTGTGCGTGACTGTAGCTTCATGTTCATATTGTTAACTTATGAGACACTGATTTTCATGTCATTTTATTGAGTAATGAGAACGTAATTTAATTAATTCTTTTCTCTGGTGAGTAATTAAGTAACATACTGGAACATACAAACTTACTTTTAAGAAGATTAATGCAGTACATTACATTACATTGCCATTTATTACTGAAAACATAATCAAGGTCATTAAAAAGGAGGTAGGAAAAGGAGATAGGAGGGACTTTAGGAAAGCACCCTTCATTGTGAAACTAGCTGGAGCTCATTTGCATTTAAAGGTGCAGACAATAAAAGAATGAATTTGAAACAGAGAAAAAAACTATACAGACACGTTGGAATTAAACTGTGTGATCCTCTGAGAAAAGACACATTCTGAACCTCCATTAATATGGTAAAAGTAGTTTAAAATGGGCTTATTTAAGTTGGTGTTTAAGTGTTGGACACAGTCACCACAAAGAAATGACTCCGCATTAACTGCGCTCTTCTTTCATTATACAGTCAAATTATATAAAGAAAGAAATTGAACATTTTTGATACTTACTATTTGTATCTCTGCTTAATATTTTCTATACTGGGCATAGTTCACGTACATTAGACTGAAATACTGTTTTGTACCACAATTGTGCAAGTGATGCCACACAGTCATCCTCTTTCCCTCAAATACGTGCATGTTGTACAAGATAACGATAATATCCAAAAAGCAAATTTATAAAAACCATAGTAATACGCGTCTCTTGTTAAAGTCACAGTATTTACGATGAAATGTATTAATGAAATTTTCAAAAACATCAAAATTCTTTTGTAGCATCTAATGCATGATCAGATCTTTTTTTGTTAGGTTTTTTTTAGCCTAACTTAGTTGTGCATTTTATCAACACAATCTCTGTAATATGACTTCAGTGAACACTACCAAACTCTATAACCAGCTTATACACTTACATCAATAAGAAAAACTTATGAGGAAAAATCAGTGAGAATCATGCTACCAATATTACATTGAGTATTATGTAAAATTATTGTTAAACAGATCAGCAATCCTGAAAGACACAAACTGTGTAAAATGTACACAACTGTAACTCTTTTAGTCATAAGTGGGAGATATTAAGTAACAATCTTATTTGAGGAACCAAAACTACAAAAAAGTTCAGATTTCTTACTTGCAGAGTTTGAACGCAGCTGATGAGGACTGCTTTAGTCTTAGTAGTCAGAGGCAGAAGTGAAAATGTATCTACTGATGTTTATCTTCGTTACTGTTACATTTGATTATTTAGTTTGTGTCATGTCTGTCTATCTCTCAATCACACACACACACACACACACACACACACACACGCACACACACACTCACAGACTTCCTGTCTTTCTTCATGCCATGTGTCTGGCTTTGTCTTTTCTGCATATAGTTGTTGCTCTTTTTCTCACACAGTCACACTAATGTTGCCTCGCTGTTTGTCAAACACCCACATACAGATAAATATAGACAGAAGATGAAAATGTTAATCATACTTCAGACTGGTTGCTTTTCTCCTCAGGCTTGTCTGCCAATCAGATTCATCATGAAGGAGCATTATGTCCCAAGCAGAAGCCTCATGTGAAGTGGTACATGTTCGAGCAGTCTCACCACTTTTCGGCTTTTGCTGATTTCCACCAAAAAAAACTGAGTAGCTCAAATTTTGAGTAGAACTGATGTAGAGTGCACTGCAATGTCTTTTTCTGCCATAAACGGGTCATTTGTGGCTCATAATGGGCATCTACTGCCCTTGGGTTGTCCTCGGCTCAAAGATGGTCCCTATGTGAATGGCAAACAAGTATATGGGAATCCCGAGTATTCAACACAAATGTAACAATACTTCAGTGGTGGTTAAAAGTATGTTGCTGAGAAGAAGGGTTTTAGTAAATGACCACAAGAGGGCGAAAACAATCTCTAACTAAATGAAAACATTTAATAAAATCAGCAAGCTTTTCTCAGACCTTGATAGGCAACTGTTCAGCGTTACCCAGAGTAATGCTGGCATATTTTTAACCTGTTCCTTTAGCTCCCTCTACTGAACAACACATGAAACCCAGATTAGTTGTTTTATGCCCCTGATGCCTAGTGTTTCTGATTTGAAACGCATTTTTTTTGTGAGTTTTTGAGACTTTTTCATCATCAGTGTAACCCCCCCCCCCCCCCCCCCCAAGAGAAAAACAAAACAAAACAAAAGAACTAAATTAGTGCACATTACATTTGAAAGCAATTAAAAAAAATGATGCAGCAAAAACAAAATTAACATGAAATATGGACATTAAAATTTAGTAAACTTTTCAAACACATGGTTCAATAAACGCTCTCTCTCTCTTTTTTTTTAAAAGAATTTTGTGGCAATTATTTCATAGTTCAGACTTTAAGGGGCTAAATTTCTTCAGTTCAGTTTAATTCAATTTGAATCAAATCACCATCAATTCAATCACCACCAAATCACAACAACGGTTGCCTCAAGGGGTTGTTGTAAGGTAGACCCTACAATAGTACAACTGTGAAAACCCCCAACAATCAAGTGACCCCCTGATTTCTAGAATCGATTCGATTCCGATTCACAAGGTCCTGCTCGATTCGATTTGAATCGCAGAAATTTTGCCTCAGACAGTCAGAAATATTACAATTCTGATCATTTATCAGCATATATCCATATTTTTATATCTATAAAAAGAAAGCTGACACTTGTGAGACTTCATCAGAGGTGTAAGCATCACAGCAGATGCCTTTGTGTCAAAGTAACTGAGCATAAAACACAGAAAAACATGAAGGAGATTTTTCCTGGCCTGGATTTTTACAACATTTAAAAATTTAAAATATTCTGCAGTAGAACAAAACCTGAAGAAAACCATGAATCAACATATAAACATTACCTGATGCTGAAGCAGAGAAAAGTTACAGAGGTTTAATTAGAGTGACAACTAAGCATTTTGCAATTTGTCATGATTTAAAAAGTTTAAATTTCTTCAGTATTGAACAACAGAAATGAGAATTTGTTGTCGGAAGTCAGTTAAATTCAGAGGTGTGGACTCGAGTCACATGACTTGGACTCGAGTCAGACTCGAGTCATTAATTTTATGACTTTAGACTTGACTTGAAAAAATGTTCTAAGACTTGTGACTTGACTTGGACTTTTACACCAATGACTTGGGACTTGAATTGGACTTGAACCGGTTTACTTGAAAAGACTTGATATTTTACCCCAAATATAAAATTTAACATGCATATTATATAGAGATTGAAAATGTGACGTCATTCACGGGTAGAACCGCAAAGGATTCTGGGAACTCGTGGCAAGCGGTACTAGCGCACGCAGGCTTTCAATTAAAATCAGTTATACAGCGATAAAAAGAAACACAAAAATGTCAAGAAGCTGTTGTATTATTAACTGCAATAGCCGGTCGCATGACAGCCACGGGAAGCCGACGGGTAAAGAGATCGGTTGTTATCGGATTACGTCGTTGAAGAGAAATTGTTCATGTTTCCGAAGTAACAAAGATGCGACGGATGGCCTGGATTGCAGCCATTCAAAGATCAAATATAACGTCCCAGAACCCTCCAGCTCACAGGTTAGTCTGCTCCAAGCATTTACACGAAGGTCAGTGTTTTTTAGTAGTTAATACGTCATTTTCCTAACATAATTGGTGATATAGGTTGCAAGCAAGAACAGAAATTGTCGCGCTATGCTCCTTTATTTATTGTGCATAAATAGTGAATTGTCCTGACACAATATTGCGTTTCGCTTCTGTTATTATGGTACATTGACAAAAACATATACTTTTATTCACAGGATAAAACAGTTTTTTTGTATCACTAATTGCCCAGTACGATTACAGCATACAATATTGTTGTCACTGCTACATTTCTGTGATGGGTACCAGAAATTATTTCCACTACTAATTAATTACCGTTGAGCTCAAAGGTCCTATTAATAAACGGTTAACGAATGTGTATTTATGACGACGATTTGTGAGATTGGTAAACTTATGATACGTACGATGGTCTTTCGTTCTACACGGTGCATTTCATGGTCCCTGTACCCATCCGTCGGTAAACTGTACCTGGGCTTGTTGCAGTGACCTGAAGTTACTAAACTTCATGAGTGTATGCACTCACTCCAAGAACCGTATAATTATAAATATGCATATAAATATGCTAGGATGAGATAGCTGACTTCATCTAACTAGCAAATGTTGTCCAGGCTACGTTGGTGATACAGTTTTTTTTAATGTGTATGATATTTTTGTCATGCGATTTTAAAGCTGGTCCTACAACCGCATCCAAGAATAACATGCAGCTTATCTCAGAACTGTCGGTGAAAATTATTCTTGGAGCTAGGTTTAATTGAGCTGCATTTTAAAGAGGTGCAATTTCACAATTTGTGTATATTTTCTAAGTTCACTATTTTGTCATGTGTTGAGAAAAACACAGATTTAAAAATTACATGGTCTAATATTTACATTTAGCATAACTGCAACATGCTTTTTTCGTTTGTTTTTTTTAAAGACTCGAAAGGACTTGAAATTCAAAGTTTCAGACTTGTGACTTGACTCGGACTTTTACACCAGTGACTTGAGACTCGACTCTGACTTGCCTGACATTACTTGAGACTTGACTTGAGACTTGAGGATAAAGACTTGAGACTTACTTGAGACTTGCAAAACAATGACTTGGTCCCACCTCTGGTTAAATTTAAAAAGTCACTTAATAAAGAAAAAAAAAAAACAGCGGCAGACAGCGCTGTACATAATGGTAGACTGGTGGGGAAGTGTTGAGTGCTTGACTTCTTCCTTCCAGTGGCGCTGTCACTTGAACTGTGTCCCAAAACATAGGCTGCATCCTTCGGAGGACCCGGCCTTCGCGGTCTATGTGGACCGGGTCCTCCAAAGACCGAAAAGGCCGGAGATTCGAGGCTGTGAAATGGGACGGTCTAGCCTTCAGATTTGCGTCACCGCTGTGTTGGTGGAGTGTAATAAACTCAGCCATCTGCTCCTCGCTATCTAAAATATAACAGGACACTGCCGTAAATGTTTGGTATCATTCTTTTCAGCACAACCTCACATCTGAATTTACAGTTATGTTGTCATATTGAGATACTGTCTTAACACAACTGATCTAAAATCAGACAAAAAACATAAAATCCAAGTAGTTATATTTTTTTACTGTAACAACCACAAACATATTTATTGAATCATATTTCATAACTTTAAATGCAAATATAAATTGTCAATTTTAAAATCATATGCACAAGTTTTAAGATAAGATAAGATAAGATAACCTTTATTAGTCCCACACGTGGGAAATTTGTTTTGTCACAGCAGGAAGTGGACAGTGCAAACAACAAAGTTATTTTACCCATTTTTTAATAACCATTTCAAACTATTAACATGGCAATCAGGTGTTCTGCATTCAATAAGATGCCACACAAATTATTTGTGCCACTCCAAAAATAATTTCTGTCCACTATAAAGGAGAACATCACAGCCTGATACCTGCACGTCTGACAGCAGCAGGTGTGTCACTCCTGTTTTCTTCAAGCACCTTAAAGAAGTCCAGATGCTTTTGCTTTTCAACCTCCTTTGACTACGATGACCTAGATGACTGAGAACCTTCACAGACATACTCCTCCTGTTTTCATTCAGCAGTCACCTCATTGTTCTGGCACACAACACAAAACTATCCACAACACTACACACTAACTACACAAAATAACACATTAACTACACACCCCAAACACGCTAAACGTCACAAATCTCTCACATCTCAAAACTCTCTCTCTTTTTCTGCTCTCTCTCTCTCTCTCTCTCTCTCTCTCTCTCTCCATCACTCCTAAAACGTCCACCTCTTCCTAAACAACCAAATGTCATGTTGCCATATAATTTTTTGATTGGGGCTGTTTTTTGTTTGGTCATAAGCAGAGAGTCTTTGCTAGCGTTGTCCTTAGACGGTAAACGTGACGAAACTATTCAGAAAAAAACACAGGAATATATTGTTTATCATGACTCTGGTTTCACGTGGCCTATCAACACAATTTAAAAACTGGTATATATCACCTTGTTGCTTTGTCATCTTAAAGTAGTCATGTGATTGGATTACCACTTTATTCTTCCTCAGTGAAACAACAGCACTCATGTGATTGTTTTGCCACCTAGCTCCAGGTGTTGTGCCAAAAAGTGATGTCTACCAGAGGGTAATTGCCGCCCACGGGAGCATGCACAGCTGCTTAAAGCTGTAGCGCCCAGATTACTTACAGCTACTTCTGTGCAACTGATATAAGATGCGGCAAGCTGAAGACAGCTTCAACCGTCTGTTTGTTGAAAAATAGTAATGCCACCGCACTGCGTTTTCTTGTTAGTAACGGTAACGGCGTTGTAACGATAGGAATTGTAATTAGTTAGATTACTCGTTACTGAAAAAAGTAACGCTGTTATTCTCATCACTGCTGGCTACTGGCTGTCGCTCAGGCGGTAGAGCAGGTCATCTACTGATCGGAAGGTTGGTGGTTCGATTCCTAGCTTCCCCCAGTCTGCATGCCAAATATCCTTGGGCAAGATATTAACCCCAAATTGCTCTCCGATGCATCCATCGGAGTATGAATGTGTGTGAATGTTACTTAGAAAGCACCTAGAACAATGTGCTTGTGCGAATGGGTGTGAATGGGTGAATGCACAAGTTGTGTAAAGCGCTTTGAGTGCTCAGAAGAGTAGAAAAGCGCTATATAAGAACCAGTCCATTTACCATTTACCATTTCTAGGAATATGGACAAATTTATTAAACCCCCCAAAATATGACTATCCAGAGTTGGGACCAGGAAGCACAGTTGCAGTCTTACACACCTCTCTGCAGCTTCTCTCCTACTGGAAGCAGATCAAGGATTATTGGTTAATGATTAACCAATAATCCTTGATCTGCTTTCTCTATTAGTTTTTTTTTTTTTTTTTTTTTTTGTGCCTGTCGCGTTTGGATCTTTAGCCGTCAGAATTGTTGTCTGAAGGCCAAGAAAGATGCCAAGCGGATTTACTTTACCAAGTGGATCATCATGGCCTTGCCATATTGGTCCATTTGATTGACCTTTATTATAATTATGTATTTATTTTATTTTATTTTCAGTTGTTACAGATGGGACAGATATGACTGGGGGATAGGACAGGGAGAAAGAATGAAAGAAAGAGAGGGAGAGAAAGAAAAATAGAGGGGAGATGAGAAAAAAAAGAAAACACACAAAACACCTGGATCAACTGTATGGAGATAAAAAAAAAAACAGAAGAGAAAACAAACAGGAAAGAGCAACATAACAAATACAACACCATCACAATAAACTAGCTAACAGTAGATGCTAAATATTACATGTTATTGTGCAGCACACAAGATCGGCAGCGCCCAATGTGCTTTGAGATAGCAGCCAAGAAATGTGTAGTTTGTGTCTGTGAACACCGGTGTGTACACCTGTGTGTACACCTGTGTGGATCAGCATGCTTGTATTCAAAAGGTTTCTCCATGTAACAATCTGCTAGGGAGTGTGGGGAGCCATAGCCCCGTCCCCCAGGGCATAAAGCAGGTATGGAGGAGATCCAGGCCCCAGACATTCAGAGGCCCCAGAGTACGAGGAGCCAAGGAGGACCACCACAGGGGCAACCATGCCACCCTCCTGGGAAGAGCTGAGGAAAGCCCCAAACGAGAGGTCACCCAGCAGCCACGGAGCAGAGGCCAGAGGGGGTTGCAGTGACGTGCCCTCGGGCTCTGCCGGCCTGAGGCCTGAGGGCACCCCACCCCCCAGAAGGGGCCCGGTCGGGCCACAGGTGCCAGGCCCTGCTAATCGGCCACCAGGAGTGAGCTGGTGAGCGCCCAGCCCCAGACACCAAGAACCACCAACATACCAACGTCTGAGGGCATCAGCCACCGGCAGGGAGTGTGGTGAGGGGAGATAGGCCTCCATACCTCGGAGAGCCTGAAATGTTCCCAGAGAACTATTAGGTTTAAACCACGAATAATTCTTAACTCTAGGATTCATACTTCTCCAAATGTCTGTAAAATTATTATCACTAGCAAAGTTCTCTATAATATTATTTTGGTTGCCTCCTTCCTAAGCGAGGAGGCCATCTGTCCATCCATTCATCTGCTGTCATGTTCCAACCTCCCCCTATGTAATCTATGGGGTACATAACTTTAAACTCTAAAATAACATTTGTTAAATTTTCCAATAGACTTTTATTTTGAAGCTCATTATTATGTCTATAAAGATTTGTGACAATTAGAAATATACCTTCACTCTTCAAAACTACAGTTTACCAATGGGCCCCTCTGTCAGCTTTGTAAGTTATAATCTCCCCTGGGAATTTATTAAAACAAATCACCACACCTCCAGATCTGTTAGAACCATGGCTGAATCTGGTCTCCCCACTGATTAGCCCAAAAGGTCAGCATCCACCGTGTGAGTTTCTTGTAGAAACAGACAGTGACATTTTTTCCCCTTGCAAAATAAAAAAAAAGTGCCTTTCTCTTAACAATTTCCTTCAAACCCCAAACGTTTAATGAACCAAATTAAATTTTTGAGTGAACCATAACAAGTAAGAGAGCATACTATAAGAATAAATAAATAAATAATAATAAAAAGTATGAGTTTAAATCATAACACTTGTCACCCACTCAATGAGTAATAACCTGTAACTTTCAGTAGAGCTCTGTTGCCCCATTAATAATATTACACTGTATATAGTCTTACATGAAGTCTTTCATTCCATCCTTCGTCTATCCATGAGGACCCTGGAAAAAGGCCCGTTTTCCAGCCCATCTTGCTTGTTCAATTTGGGGCCACAGCCGCCTCCTCTTCTCACTGCTCCCGTGGCAGTACCTCAGCGAAGTGGAAACCGCCGTCCTTACAGACCGCCAAACCTTTGCTTTGACGCTCTTCCTTTACGTCTCAGAGCAAGCAATGATGACATTTCTGACCTTGTTCTCAATCTTCTTCTCAACTCTATGCACCATATCTACAGATTCCTCAACCTTTGATATCATATCAGGTGTGATCTTGCCAAGGATTCCAATAACCAATAATAATAATAATAATAATGTGACATCTTCATCTTTTAACTTTCTTTTTTGCAGGCTTCTTTTAGGTGTAGGAACCAAGTCGTTGCCATGTTCCCTTTTGCTCACCACTGCTACGTCCATTGCTGCGTAGTCATGTTCCATTCCCTGTTTGCCATCTTTCTTTTCACCACATGGCGATGTTGGTTTCTTGTTTTTTGAGGTCGACTTTGAGTTTAGCAGGTTTAACTATACTTGGGGCATTCTTTTCACTATTCTCGAGTGGAAACAATTAAGAACACAATCTAAATTCTGGGATAAATTTATCAAGCTCCTAATTCGTGCGACTGCTCAACTTGCCATCGTGCACCACCCCCAAAAGTCTCAATAAATGCACACGTTTTGGTGGGTATAGCGGCTTCCACGAGTGTGATGCTTATTTTGAGCAACAAAAGATAATAAAATATAATTTTATTTCTATATTTCAAGATCACAATAATCTTCCAATTTAGAACTACAAGTTAAAGAAAAAAAAAACTAACACAAATAAAAATAAACTTCAGTTAAATACTTATAATTTTTCCCAAGCCACGCGGAGCTGTTATGAATTGT